>NC_137054.1:29124106-29135037 GCF_032717465.1 Coenobita brevimanus | reverse complement strand
GTTAACTCAGTTAAAGAATTCTGGGAACTCTCAAGGGTGGACACTAGACCAATTGACTGAATATTAAAAGACTCCTTTTTGTTCACATCACGCTGTCTCCTGACACATTTCTCTGTAGTATGACCAAGCTTACTACAATAAGTACATTGACTTTTCTGAAATCTAGAGGTGGAGCTGGTACTTACTTCCTGAGAAACATCATCTTTATTCTCTTTCCTGTTACCTGTACTCTGAGTAGAGGCAACGTACTTACTCTCAGCTTTCCTTTTTTCTTTAGAATATCTCTTATGAGTGAGAACATATTCATCAGCTAAAACTGCAGCATCAGACAAATTATCTATTCTTTTCTCATCAAGATATAGGCTTACATCTTTATTAATACTCCTTTTGAAGTCCTCCAGCAAAATCATCTGCTTAAATTTATCAAAATCAGAATTTACGTTCTTAGAATTTAACCACTGCTCTAACAGATCTTCTTTGATTTTTGTATACTCAACATGGGATTGCTTATCTTGCTTATAAGTTGTCCTAAATTTTACTCTATAGGCTTCAGGAACAAGCTCATAGGCCTTAAGAATCAAGCTCTTAACTAAATCATAATTATCAGATTGTTCCTGAGGCAAAGATGCATAAGATACTTGAGCTTTACCGGTGAGAACACTCTGAGGGAGTACTAGCCAATACTTTTTGGGCCAATTAAAACCTGTAGCTACCCTCTCAAACAACTGAAAATACTTTGTTAAATCAGATTCATTAAAAGGAGGGACAAGTTTAACATTTTTAGCCACATCAAAATCATCAGAGCTAGATGATCCAGTTCCACTTTGTTTCATGCGATACTCATGGTCTGCCTGAATCCTAGCAAGTTCAATTTGTGCCTGAGCCTGTGCCTGTGCCTCCTGAATACGAGCCTGAGACTCAGCCTCCTTAGCCTCAGCCTCCTTAGGACGAGCCTGAAACTCAGCCTCCTTAGCACGGGCCTCCTGTAGGGCTAGCTGTAACTTAGCTATTTCAATCTGCGTTTGCTCATCTGGAGGAGTTACATTAAACAAGCTTTTATTAATCAGGTCAACAATTTGATCTTTAGAATGATGAGAGTGAACAGCAATTCCCAATTGTTGAGCAACAAACTTAAGTTCATTCTTTGTTCTGTTTTCTACATCACACACTGTTTTCACATTTGACAAAAAATCTTTGGCTTCATCAAGAGTAGTAATAGTAGACATCATGAATAAATCACAGTCACAAAATATCAAGCAATATCCTTATGATAATATCCTGAATATCCTGATAAGAGGTCGCCAAATTTGTGTTACGAAACAGAGAGAGATAATGAACACTTCAAGTGAGAGTACTAAAATCACTACTGTCTCGCAAAGTTCCAGGTTAAAAACAAAAGAGTTAGGTAAAATTTCACGTTAAAGTTTAATGCTCAAACTAACAACTAAACATTCAGGACCCATAAAAATAATGAAATGGCAAAACAGGTTACATATATGGTTAACTGCAATAGCCTCTATTAATACGAATTTAGCAAGAACAAATTTATCTAAGCCCTGATAAATGAGAAAACCGGATAATGCTCAGTTAATGCAAGATATATTATTTCAGATACAAAATATTATTAACAATGGCTGACATCAAAAACTCCACATGAATCACAAAAACCTCACCAGGCCTACGAATTAACACATTATGCTATACAGTACAAGAAAAAATGTAATAACACTTATACTCAAATTACACAGCAGCTAGATGGTTGGAGTCTTCCTGAGCACTCATAAAAATAATAACAACTGTACAGTGGAGGACAGAGATGTGAACAAAATGAGGAGTAGATCTAAGTGGCAATTAATGCAGAGACTGAGCTCATTATATAGGGGCCGGCAGAGCTTGATACAACTTGTAAGAAGGACGCGCAAATGAAACCATAGGGGACAAAGAGTTGACACTCCTGCTCTGAACAACAGAAAGAACAACTTACTCTACTATAAGGGTGGAGAAGGGGGAGTGAGGTAGAACATGGAAGCTTGGTCACTATGGAAGCCACGAGGCGAATCGTGATCAAACATGCAACATACTGTACGTTAGAATTATACAAAGGATGATGAAATCATAGGCTATGTAACAATATATATATATATATATATATATATATATATATATATATATATATATATATATATATATATATATATATATATGCCAAGCGGCTTATGCTGTCTAGTAGAGATTGTATGTAGGGTGAGAAGTGCTTGCAAGTGTTATTGTAGTGTTGGAGTGGCTTTGGATGCGTGTGTAGTCTGTGAACCAAGTGTAATCGGCCCGCGCTAGTCGACTGGGTGCAAGCATACTTTATAGTATGCGACACTGGTTCAACCACAGCATCCCTTGTGTCCTCCAATGCAGTACGTGGCCAGAAGTACGGTCTCAAAGTTTATTACCCTGGCGGGGCGCTAACCCTCCTTCTTCAGTGTACAAAAACGCACTTTACCACTGTACCACAGAGGCTCACACACACACACACACACACACACACACAGACTCGCACACATACACACACACACACACACATATATATATATATATATATATATATATATATATATATATATATATATATATATATATATATATATATATATATATATATATAATGCAATACGGTGTGATAATTTTCAGCCAGAACTGAGTTGTTGTTCATCATGCAGGGTCTGTCTGGCCGTGCAGATTCATCAACCGCTGACAAACAACGCCCCCTGCAGGGCCGTGCTTTGCAGTGAACAGATGTTCTCTTGCGTGTGACAGCGCCCCCTCAATACCGAGGCGGGGGGAAAAGTATGGAAGATTGATTCTTGGATGTATTCCTCATTTGCGTCTCCACGCACTTAACATGGCACCATATCAGGCTCAACATTACCCTGTTATCTGTTAAGCTAGCTGCCACCCAGCGTTGTAAATGTTTTTTCTGGTTACAGGAAATCATTTGGATTATCACTCAGCGTACAGTAGAGCCATTTGAAGTGAAAGAAGAGTTACTAGAAACCACACAGAGCGCGCATACCTCTGCCAATGCCATTGCCATTAAAAAGGATCTGGATCCGTGGAGCTATTGTGTGGTATACATATTATCCGTATCGGTCTCAAAATTTAGTCAAGTGTTCCTTGACCCATGGGCCACTTTTCCACAAAACTTTATTGAAACTCATTGATAACTTTTGGAGACATTGTGTGGGATACATAAGATCCGGCAGAGTATTTTCAGTAAAGGAGGAAGCTCACATTACATTATCCGCCACTATGAGGGTGTACTTTTTGTTTTATTATTTCTTCTCTCAGCTAAATTTGCTTAGCTGAGGAATGTCCCTTGCGTGAGGGGATTGATGACGGCTTTATCTAAGCCCCTTCTAAGGTAAAAAGAATTCTCTGGTATTGGAAAGAATGTAATATAACTAACATTCTTGGCCATAACAGGTTAACTTCTTCACTACGATAGCATTTTGTTTTTCTTCTTTGACATTTCCACACGATTTTACTAAGCAGAAAGGAGAGTGTTCGAACTGGAAAGGCTAGGATGTAGCCTCAAAGAATCTCTTCTCTACTATAGCTTTTTCATAATCCGAGTGAATTCGCCACATTGTTTCCTGATAAAAATGCCTACGACATTAGAATGAAACCGTTAACAACTTGAATTCGATGATATACCTCTCATTTAATCAGATGCCACAAGGCAATTGTGTTTATCTTTAAATTTAACTCAAGGTGTGAAAGGACCACTGAAAACTCTGCCTAAGTCCTACAGTCAGAAATTTCCTTTTGAGGTTAAGAAAATGATCTGAAATTGCAATAACAATATAAAATGCCTTAGCGGATTATAGCGTTTAATGCAATATCAGCTCAGTGAAAAATATTAGGTCTAATGTACACAGCGTACGAAACTAATTAAAACTCCATCACAACTTATATTGATATTAAAAATTTTCAGGTAATGAAAGAACCCAGAGACTTAATATTGCCAAACTTCTCCTGCTGCGACAAAAGTAAAATAATTATATACTGTATTTTGTGTGTGTGTGTGTGTGTGTGTGTGTGTGTGTGTGTGTGTGTGTGTGTGTGTTAGGCCATCTGCTGTGCGCGGAAGGTCTGCAGGGTGCACATCTGACAAGGAACTCAACCAACTTGTTGCTTAAAAGAATCTACATAACCGTTTGCTATTTGCAGAAACAGCTTATTTTTTAATAATAATAATAATAATAATAATAATAATAATAATAAAAATAATAATCTATCTATCTATATACCTAGGCTGCTTCCCCAAGGGAAAGGGAGGTAGCCGAGACAGGACGACACACTCCCCTATTACTCATCCATTCAAACACATTCATTCGCATCTTAGCCCCAAAAGGGAGAACGGACAGATCCTCACCGCACCACACCGCACAAGGGTCAACTGAGCAATGCAATCAGTGACATCCGCAGCAGGGATTATTATTATCATTATTATTATTAGTAGTAGTAGTAGTAGTAGTATCAACACTAATGATAAGGACAATTCAACAGTAGTACTCTGTTGTGCATTCATTTAGCTGAATACACCACATGAACCTGGTTACTGTTAAGCCTGTTGTGGTCTGGAGGCTTGAGATTTTCTATTCCAATTAACGCCAGACGATTTTGCTTAGCTGTAATAGTGAGTCATAAGAGTAAGAGTCTTGCAGGATAAGTATATCCCCACAGCAGTTTGCTGTGAAAAGGATTTTTTTTTTTTTTTTTTTTTTTTGTTACCTATAGTTTGGTTACGAAGATTGTGGTAGGTAAATAAGTGAAGGCAATATTATAAACAAGCATTTATGAAGTATATAAATTTAAAGAAACTCTGTCACTACGGGATCTCAGTGTAAGAGAACGGGCCATCCAGTCTATGCTTGCAGGCATAGATTGGTTGTCCTGTTCTTAAAAATAAAAAAAATAAAAAAAATAAAAAAATTCTTTACAGCGCCTCAAAACTGCTTCAAAACCAACCATGATTTAAAGCTGACAAAGCCCTTCATTACGAAGGATCTCTTGCGCTTAATAAATTAGTGTGACAGTAGCAAGAATGATAGGCGTCATCGTACTAAAGGACTTAAAGAACACTGTTTTTTCCAGTCACTGAGGGGTCTTTTTTATGCTCGGTATAATCAACACGCAGGAGCAACAACAGATCGGAAAGCGACGGCGCACTGAGGGGTTAAAAAATATCTTTAGCACTTTCACTGTGTGGATCTTTGTTATGCTGAGGATTTTTGCCTGGCAGTAAAAAAAGAATCATACTTGACAAATTAATGAACTAAGTAACCTATTACAAGCTTTGGGTTTCTCTACGATGGTGAATAGTCCCGTGTGGAGGAAAAGACTAATAATGGATTAATAACACCCGCCAAATAGATGAAACTTTGCTTTTCAGTACATGGCAAACCCATAAGTGTGAAGGAAATATCTGGTCGTAAGAGAAAAAAAAAATGAATAGTGAGAGTGTGTGTATTAAATACTGAGCGCGGCTGCCACACCTGTAATCTGCGGGAGTAGGAAGTCAAAACGAGGCCATGCTGCAGATACTCGTAATTGCAGTCTCAATATTTACACTTCATTAGCGGCACGGACAGATAACTAATGAGAGACAGAGATGGGAGACCCGTGGCCTTTTGTGTGCGTGTGAGTGTGTGAGAGTAAAACTGTTCTCTATGTATGTTTTCTATGTTGAAAGGAGTCTACAGTAAGTAAGCTAATGTGCATCTGTTGTGATGAATGTCTACGCATCCATAGCTGTGTAGTCTGCTGCAACAAGCAACGATAACTATATGAGTTGACAGTATTCATTTCCTCATATCAGACTCATCACCATACAACTATCACATTAACCCCCGCCTCTCCTAGTAATGTTGCCTAGCTCTCAGTCCAGGTCACAATCCTTTCACGGCTGTGAACACACTAAGGAATATAATTCAGGATAACACCGAGCCATTTTTCTCAGAAGAAGGGCGTCTAACCTCAACAAAACTTTCACTCTTTTGGACGCACTTGCATAAAATATTCTGACTAACACCATGCAATCTTATTCCGCTGAAGGAAATCAATCCTCGTCTCACTTTTTATTATTATGGTTATAGTAGAAAGGTTTACCATGCCTGCCACCAAACAATTTAGGTTAGTTTAATGAAATCCTAATAGACTCAGGGGTACAGAACTAGGTCTACTGTTAACTCAGAATAGCATGGTAAATACATAGAGAGGTTATCCTAATCTCTTTCAATTCGATGAGGTCATTTATACTTACTGCCACTACTATACAATTCGTTAAACTTATAAAAGATGTTCTAAAGTGTAAGAGCCATTATCATAACTCCTTCACTGCGAGAGAGTTCTTTTTAAACTAAATAAAAATCACCCGGAGGAAACATGAGCAAAATCATCGAAGAGAAAGAGTTAACGTGAAGCAAATAAACGTTTTTGCAGGAAGATTTAAACTGAAAAAAGATCATTCTTTACAGAACCCCCCCCCCCAAAAAAAAAAGAAGGGGGGGGGATCAATGTATTGTGTTGGATGGGTGCGCCCATCATCCAGTCACCCGAAGTAGGCCTACTTAGGTGACTCAAAACTAAGTGGCAAGCAAAATGGTTTCCTGTAAATCAGGAAAATATTTTCTAATCTAGGCGGTAACCACGTAACTAAACTGACCTATCCTCTACGTGTCAAGCTAACAGAGGGGATTTTTGGAGGGCCAGTGTTCCGCTCACTAAACATGCAAACTAAAAAGAAAACACTAAGTCTCAGACCCGGTAGAACCTACAGTTGACGATCAAGGACAAAGAACACGTTAAGGATGGCATCATGGACTACAAAATGTGCGAATGATGAGATGAAAGAAAAGGAGATTAATCAGGGAGTTCAAGATGCATTAGTAGATATGTGTAGGCTGACTGTGGCCAAAAGAAGAGGTGAATGCGTGAGAGAGTAAGGGTACTGACTGGGTATATGCGCTGGGGTAAATGAGAATGTGAAGGTAAAGTAGGGTGTATGCATTTCTCCGTACAAGAGGTGGAAGGAAAGTGTAAGGAAGGATGGATCAATTGGATCGTGGACTGTATGGGTAAGAATAAATGCGGGAATACAAGAGCAGAGATTGTTTGTGTGTAGCGTATGCTCTAACAGAAGACTGAGTGGCTAGAATGAAAGATGAATCTGGGCGAATGAGGGCGAATGTGGAAACTGCATGGAGAACAATGAGTGACTTTGTAGATATGAGTGGAAGCGGAGGAAGTTAGCGTAAGAAATACAACTTTTTCTTGGTCGGTGTTCAATGAAAAGCTGCCTGGCTGTTATCTGAGAGTCCCGGGTTCGTTTGCTGGCACAGTATTAGCAACATGTTCGTTGAATATTAAGGTAAATTTCGTGGTTGGTGAGTGGGGTGCACCCGCTGATGTGGATGGAACCTTGGCGACATTTGTGTGGGTAGCCATTAATTGATCCACAGGGATTTAGTAGTTCTAAGAATGAAGTGCAAAGGAGATAGGTGAACAGAGGTAGAGAAAGACAGGAGGAACTTGTTCGTGCAAATAGAGTAGAAAGCCTACAAGAGGAGGTGAAAAAAAGGTGGAATACAAAAGAGAAGTGGATAACCGACTGAGTAGATATAACTTGGAGGTGACTTGGGAGGTTGAATGTGTGTAAGACATTCATAGAAAAAATCGCCCCAGTATGTAAGACAGTGTGAGAAGGAGAGATGACGTAAGGGTGTGAAAGGAATAGCATGGAGGAACAGAGGGATGAAATGAACTGTGAAAGAGAAGAAAGCATATGGTAACTGGATGGATAGTAGACGAATGAAGGTTGTGGAGTGACAGAAGAAAGTTATATTCAGAGGAGAGGGGTGAAAAAGACATGTAAGGGACAGAGTATGGAAAGAGTGGATGTTGATTTTGGAAAGAAAAAAAAAATTAGTGTAAAATAGATGGTGTGTTAGAAACTACGGTGTAAGGAGGTCTAGAGTGTAAGACAGGGTGATGGAGTAAGTAGTGTAGAATGGTAAAATATAAAAATGCCAGAATGTTGGTGGACAAGGGAGAGGAAGTGAGCAGATGGAGAATAGTCTGAAGGATTTATTTTATACAGAAAAGGAAAGAAGAGGATGAATCATTGTTTGGGGAAGGACTGGTACAGGATGAGAGATAAGAAGGGAAGAGATCAGTAGGAGAGAATCATTTGAAGCAATAATCAAAATGGAGAAAGATCTAGGAACTGATGGAGTGTGTAACAAAACTTTGAAATAATGGAGGAGAGATTTGGATAGAATGGATATAGAAGGTTTACAGGCAGGACTCGGAGGAAGGAGGTTACAAGGGGATTTGAACATGGGTATCATAGTTTCCTTATATAATGAAAAACGTTATAGACAAGTAGGCAGCAACCATAGGAATACTTCTCTACGTGGCATTTATATATATATATATATATATATATATATATATATATATATATATGAAATTTGTTGATAGAGTTTGTGAAATATACAACAAGGAAGCTTTAGGAAGGAAGAAGGGTGCAAAGATTAGATATTCGTTCCAAGATGCTTAGAGAAAAAAAAAACGTACAGTAGAGATGGGAATACTCCCTTCATGGATCTGGGAAAAGCATTGGGCAGAGCAAATAGGCGAGGGACGAAGTGGGTACTGAGAATACTAAGGAAGAGACAGGAAGTTGTTGAATGATATTTAGAGCACATGATGAGTGCTGTAGTGCGTGTGGTGAGTAAACAAAATGAGATCTGTGATTTGAATGTTTAACTGAAGCAGGGAAATATCATGTCGCTCTGGTTGTCCAATTATATATATATATATATATATATATATATATATATATATATATATATATATATATATATATATACAGATAGATAGATAGATAGATAGAGATAGATTGATTGATTGATTGATTGATAAATACTGTGGATAGATAGATAGATAGATAGACAGACAGATAGAGAGATATAAATACATAGATATGTATGGAATTCACAGTACAATGGAAGTTAGTGCAGTGGATACAGGAATGTCTTGAGAGAAGGTACGGTTTGAAAAACTGCCTATTGTGTTCTTTGCTGATGATACAGTATTGTAACGTAAAGACGACTGGGAGTTGCAAGGCCTGGAGAATGAATCTGGGAATGAATGTACGAAACGTAATATGAAACTGAGTGTAGCTATTAGTCAAGTGATAGTCTTCGAAAAAATTTTGTTAAAGAATGTACAGTGATAATGTGTGTTCAGCAAATGGAGAATGGGAGTTAATGCTAGTATTTAGGTAATGTTTTGAACGTGGTTGGAAGCTAAAGAATGGAGTGCATGAAAAGGTAAAACAGGGATGAAACGTTGCTGGTTCAATGAAAGCAGTGAAAAGACATAAGAAAAAGAGTATGCAAGTAAAATAGTTGGTGCATGACAATAAAATTGTTCCCGCTCTATGATCTCCCAATAAAGCTTGGATCCAGCTGTAATGACACGAGCCAAGAGTGAGAGAAGTAGGAATGAGATATTTGAAAGGAACATTCGGGGTTACATGGAAAGACAGACAAATGAGGAAGGGAAAGAACTTTGTGGTGTTGATGTGGATGTGACTGAAAGCATTGAGGGAAATACCCTGAGACTGGCTATGTGGAAAGAATGGAAAATGAGATACTGACTAGGATAATATATGAGAGTGAGTTGTAAAGAGAAAATGTGAGGGGTAGACCAAGGGTGGGATGGAGGAATGAAGGAGAGAGATATAATACGAGACAGGTTTTTGTGAACTGGAGGGAGGGCAGCAAAATAGCTGAGGATAGGGCGACATGGAGGTAATCTGTTTGAGGCCAACTCCTGCGGGATTATGACGTCTGGCTATAGCTACACCCACCGCAAATTAACTTAGGACCTACACATAAAATTGCTATGGGAGAGTTGTCTGTCTTTGCTTTGTGTTTCTACCTCTACCAAGTGAATTTTGGGGGCAAGAAGTAACTGGCAACTCCTCTGCTGTTGGCGGGAGGTGGTGAACCGTGAAACACTCAGCACGTCAGTGCTTGCCAAGAAGCGAGAGTGAGAGTATATGTTCCCGTTGCTCCAAGCTTGCACCTCCCTCTTTTTTCCGTAAGCATTACTGTTTGCCGTGTTATTTTCCTAGAGTCGAGTTGTCACGCCCGGAAAGTACTGCTCAAGGGATGGGAGGGTCCGTATCATTGCATGGGGGCAGGATAATGTCCCTATCAACACGATTTGTGAATGTACTGGACGCTCAAAGTCGATCGTCATAAAAGATTCTTGCTGCAGCACGCAGCGTGCCACCTGATGTCGTACCAGAGCACAAGCATGGTGGTGGAAAGAAGAGGACGACCTCCAGAGGTACAGCTATGCTTCTGAAGAAGGAAGTAATCAAGATCCCTCGACTGACAACAGCAGAACTGAAGAGAATGCATCCCCAGCTGTTACAAGACGTCTCTCTAACACCGCTTGCAGAAGGAGCTGAGTTTGCCAAGCCGCACCGCAGCCAAGAAACCGCTTCTCACTGACCGCATGAAGAAGCAGCGCATTCACTTTGCCAAGAAGTACAGTAGATAAAGTCATTGTACAGAGAAGGATGACACTTTCTGGCCTCTATGAGTCACTTTCAACTGAATGAAAATGTCTGTCGTTAGCTTGAATAGAATGTAGCTATACCAGGTCATTTCCAACCATAAGAAAGTTTTTACTAAACCTCTCAACGTCCTGTAACTCACTCAGCTGAATGAGACAGTCTGCCTTTAAGAGGAATAGTATACTCAAACAATTCCGAGCATGGAACTGTATGATAAAAAGTATGATTTTGCATCACATATGCATCAATTTACATGGACGTGCTAGGGAGATCTACTGTGAAT
>NC_137054.1:29054106-29121606 GCF_032717465.1 Coenobita brevimanus | reverse complement strand
AGAAAGGAGAAGAGATGAGGGGAGTGATACAGAAGAAGAAAGAGAAATAGTGGCTAGAGGAGAAGCGAGGAGAGAACAGGAGTAGGGTTAAGTAGTGGAGAAGTGACGGCAGGACGAGAAAGAAGCAAGGGAGAGAAGAAAGGAGGAAAGGTTAGGGAAACGATATATGAGAAAAGGATTAGTGAAAGGAGGTAGGAGAGGAAAGGAGAAGAAGGGAGAGACGGAAAGTTAGGGATAGAAGAGGAGAGGAAGGGAGAAAGGGAAGGAAACGGGAGGGGAAGTGTGAAAACAAATTAGTCAAATGAGAATGGACTAGAAGAGACGGGAGAAAATAAGTTAAATGACATGAAAGGAAAGCTCACGGATATAATGAGAGAGAGAGAGAGAGAGAGAGAGAGAGAGAGAGAGAGAGAGAGAGAGAGAGAGAGAGAGAGAGGCCAGAAAAAATTTTGCCACAGGGTCCAATTTGCCACATTTTCAAATTCTCAGCCGTTGCAGACCACCGGTTACTGATGACTTAATGGATGCAATATGAGGGAAACCATTTTTTTGCCCATAAAGTCAGTAGGACCTCTACCAACAAAGTTGGAAGATGGTATGTATTAATCTATGTGTTTCTGTCTGTCTGTTTGTCCAGACGATATCTCCAAAAGTTCTTAATGAATTTCTATGAAATTCAGTGGAAGGTGGAAGAGTGGGTCATGGACTAAGAAAAATTAATAAAATTTGGGAGCAGATCCGGATCCGGATCCAGATCCTATGTATAATATCTTCAGAAGATCTCAATGAATAAAAAAAAAAACATTTTGTGGAAGAGTGGAACATGAGTTAAGGAGCACTTGATTAAATGTTGGGGCGGATCCAGATACTACGTCTCCATGGATCCGGATCCGTTTTAATGGCTTTAGCATTGTCGGAGGTATGCGTCCTCTGGTGCTTTTTAGTTGGTAACTGTAGCTTCGTAACGGTTGGGAACTGGTCTTATCTATTTATAGAGATTTTTTTTTTTTTTTTTAACCCAACAACATCGTGAATCTTCTCTACACTCTCGTTGGACCCCGTGTATACATACATACATATATATATATATATATATATATATATATATATATATATATATATATATATATATATATATATAGATAGATAGATAGATAGATAGATAGACAGATAGATAGATATAATTTTTCTACTTATCTATCTATCGATAGATAGACAGCTAGAGAGAGAGAGATATAGAGATAGATAAGCTTTAAAGATCGATGGATAGATTAACTATATAAGGAGGGGGAGAGAGAGAGAGAGAGAGAGAGAGAGAGAGAAAGAGAGAGAGAGAGAAGAGGGAATACAGAAGAGCAGATGGGGACTGGGAGATGGATAGTGAGAAAATAGGCTAACGAGTGAGAACAGGAGAGAGGAGTTAGGGTGGGTTGGAAATGGGAATGTATAGAGAAGCATGGGGTAGGGTGATGAGACGGGAATAGGAGGAGGGAGGAGAGGCGGGATGGAAGAAAGGGATGCATATAATGCTGGGACTGCGATGGAAAGAATAAGGGCAGAAAAATGAGGAACGAGAGGGAGAGATTCAGGGAAGAGTTGAAGAGATAAAAACAAAGCAGTTATAAAGAAGAGGATTTGGGAAGTGGGAAGGGGTGGAGATGGAAGAAAAAGGGGAAAGAAGGCGGATGTGGCAGAGACCGGGAGGGAAAGACGGGTGTTGAAGGGAGTGTATGGGGATGCAGTGTGATCCAGAGCGTGAAATAAATTTCAGCAGAGAAGGTGGGTTTTTATAGTGGCAGAGAGGTGGGGCAGATATACTCTCCCCTTCCCAATCTCTCTCTCTCTCTCTCTCTCTCTCTGTTTCTTTCACACTGAGGCTACTTCAGGGCAAGGGTCAATAACATAAATTATATCGATCGAGCTGCAGCGAAGCGGTCTTACTGATATAAGGAAACCATTCGTCACCTGACGGATTGATCTATTACTTACTCAGACTCACTCCATAATTCACTTCCTTATTCTTATCCTGTTGCTTATTTCCCCAAAGTTAGTCGCTCACACTTTGTCCATAACTCACTCACTCAATCATGCATTCTGTCTGACTCTACCGTTCTTTTTTCTGTCACTCACTCTCATTCACTGTATTATTCACTCGCCATCACTCTATCACACTCATTTACCCGCTCGGCAACTTACTTCCTTTTACTTGCACTGTAGTCAACTCATTCTTGCTCGCACAGCCATTTAGACTTTCTCACTCCATCAGTCAATCCTTTTCACTCAGCCGCTGATTCAGTCACTCTCCCATCCTCCAGTGCTCATTCTCCACTCAGTGCTTTTCACTCTTTCTCACTTGATAACTCTCCCACTTCCTCTCGCCTTCTTATTCAGTATCCCTCCCTCCCTCATTCATTCACTCTTATTGCCTGTTACTCATTCACTGGTTCGCGACGTTTATCACCGTATCTGGCACTCAATCTTCCTCTCGCTGTTACTCCTAACGTACCTGCACTCGTTCACCTCACTACTTATATTGCACACTCCCTCACTCGCTCTCTCTCACCAGTTCAATCACATTGTCTTTGAAGTTCCTATCACCATCCCTCTCCCGCTCTTTTTACTTTCTTCGAAACAAAATAAAAAGGTGAGCTCCCTCACTTGCTTTCCTTCTTTGTCTTTCATCCTATTTCCTCCATTGTTTTCTCTTTACCACCCTTCTTCTTCCTTCTGTCCTTCCATTCTCTCCTGCTGCACTTTTCCTTCATATGTCATTTATTTTGCTCTCTCTCTCTCTCTCTCTCTCTCTCTCTCTCTCTCTCTCTCTCTCTCTCTCTCTCTCTCTCTCTCTCTCTTTCCCTGGGGGACTGGACAGGAGAAAATCGTAATACAGTAAATGGACCTGTGTGTGTGTGTGTGTGTGTGTGTGTGTGTGTGTGTGTGTGTGTGTGTGTGTTCTTACCTACCTAATTGTTCTTACCTAATTGTATCTTTACAGGAATGAGTCAAGCTCGTACTGTCCCGTGTCTTAAACCATATTTATCGTACATATCTTTAAATTTGTGAATTGTTTTGACACACACTATTTCATTCGGTAGTGCATTCCATTGATCAATTGCTCTGTTTGGGAAACTGAATTTCCTTACGTCTTTATCACCTCTCTTCTTATGCAATTTTTTGCAGTGTCCTCTTGCTGATGCTTCTCCATATGTTAAGTAATCATTTATGTCTATTTTTTCCTTTCCTAATATGCATTTATATAGCATTATCATGTCACCTCTTTTCCCTCTCTCCTGTAGTGTTGGTAGATTCAGTTTATTTAGTCTTTCTTCGTAGCTTAGGTCCCTTAAGCTTGGTATCCATCTTGTAGCGGCCCTTTGAACTTTTTCAATCTTGTCTAGGTGCTTTTTGAGATGAGGACTCCAGACTACTGATGCATATTCCAGGGTTGGTCTAATGAATGATGTTATTATCCTTCTTAGCATGTCTTCATTTATGTATGTGAATGCTATTCTCATATTTGCAAGCAGTGTATACATGTTCCGTACCTTCTCGCTGATGTGGTCAGCCGGAGATAGTCTGTTATTGATAATCACACCTAGGTCTTTCTCTCTTTCTGATGTGTATAGGGTTTTATTTCCTAACTTATAATCCCAATCAGGTCTTTTTCCACTTTTACTAAACTTGATTACATGACACTTGTCCACATTGAATTCCATTTGCCATGTACTACTCCATTCATGAAATTTATTTAATTCTTCTTGTAGCTCTTTACAAGAGTCTGTGTTAGTAATTCTCCTTTGTATTTTTGCATCATCTGCAAACATATTCAGATAGCTCTCATTTCCAGTATTACTGTTTATATCATTTATATACACTAAAAATATGATTGGTGCCAGCACTGAACCCTGTGGTACTCCACTAGTCACTTCTTTCCATGAGTAGTTTCCTCTTAGTACTGTCCTCATTTCTCTTGTTATGAGAAAGTCTTGCATCCAACAAAACAGTTTGCCTCGAATTCCTCCTTGATGGTACAGTTTCCATAAAAGTCTTTGGTGTGGTACTGTGTCAAAAGCTTTCTTGAAATCTAAATAGATACTGTCCACCCATCCTTCCCTTTCCTGTATTCTGTTTGTTACTCTGTCATAGTAGCTCAACAGATTAGTAACACATGATTTTCCTTTTCTGAAACCAAACTGTCTTTCTGTTATCATACTGTGTTCTTCTAGATGATTTACCCAAGCTTTTCTTATAAGTTTTTCTAATACCTTACTTACAACACTGGTCAGTGATACTGGTCGGTAGTTGAGTGGATTTTGTCTATTTCCTTTCTTAAATAAGGGGACAATATTTGCTTTTTTCCAAATATCAGGTAGTTTACCTTGACTCAAGGATTTCTTGAAAATTAAAAATAATGGTTTACTTAACTCCTTTGCACATTCTCGTAATACCCAACATGAAATTTCATCAGGACCACTTGCTTTTCCTCTGTCTAATCTACTTAACTCCTCCTGTATTACTTTTTCTGCTATTTGTATATCTGGTAGTATGTGTGGACATGCGTGTTCCACATAGTCCCTCTCAAATTTTTTTTCTTCTGTAAAAACTAATTGGAAATTCTTATTTAGTGCTTCACAAATATCTTTCTCTTGTGTGTGATTCCCTCATCCATAATGGATTGTTTTATATCTTTTACTTTAGTTTTGCTTCTGATATAGCTGTAAAACAGCTTTGGTTGATCACTACTTTTATTTATTATATCCTCCTCAAACTGTTTTTGGGCTTCCCTCCTTATTCTTGTATAGTCATTTCTTGCCTGTTTGTAATTATTATACGCCCTTTCACTATTGTGTCTTCTGTATCTATTCCACAACAAATCTCTTCTTTCTTTTGATTTTTTACATTCTGTATTGAACCATTTCTGTATTTTCTTATCTGCTTCTTTGTGCTGTGGGATGTACTTCTGGACTCCTATTTCATAAAATTCACAAAAATTTTTATATATAGCATTTAAATCTTGTCCTCTAAGCTCATTTTCCCAATCAACTTCTAAGAAATACTTCTTTAGGTCTTGATAATTTCCCTTTTTATAGTTTAGGCTCTTTTTGTAACTATCATTGCTGTTTACTATGTCATATGCTATCCTGAAGTTATAATTTAGTACTGCATGATCACTTTTGTGTGTGTGAGTACAGTATACTTCAATATTTAACTACACACACACGGACTGTAAAGACCAAGGAAAATGCTCTTCTTTACGGTGGTTATATACGGCTTAATTGTCACTAAAGTGCTGTATTATATCTTAACAAGATAAGGTAATGACGGGGCACATTTGTGAGTAATGTACATAATCACGGTACTTAAGGTAGGGTGAGGGATGTGGCACGTTAATACCGAGGAAGGCAAAGGAAACCAGAAAGCAAATAATGTACTGATTCTATAAAACTGTCTATTGCTGATTAGGTATTATGTGTTTGTATCTGTTCCATGAAGGGAAGCATATAACAGTCAATATATGGCACGCTAAGTATCGACGAAGACAAAAGTATGTTACCAACAACCAACACATTAAATCCATTAGATATAATAATATAAGTACTGTATTCTTGGAAGGAAATAGTGAAGATATGGTATGTTAAGTGCCGAGGAACACGAAGGAAAATGCGCATCAGAAAATTTACCGATTCATCTAAAATACTATAGCACTAGCCGTGTGTGTATGTGTGTGTGTGTGTGTGTGTGTGTGTGTATTTTGGGCAGCCGAAACTACACATTCAAATCGCACCAAAATTGGCACGGAAATCGCAAAAAATTCACTGTTGTGAAAAAACTTGGTCCCATCACGATTGAAAAACTCTTACTATATTTAATGAGCGATCACATTTTGACCCAAAAACGCTGCTCCTGGCGCCCAGCATAGGATCTCCGTAGAATTTTTTGCCCAGAGGTACAACTAAAGTATTTTGGACTTGCGTTCGGACAACTTGGAATTCCCGAAGCTGCAAATAACACGATCAGTTGGTTAGCTGCAAAAAATCCAAGTGACAATGTTACACTAGAACAGCACATAAACGCCAGAGCCCTCCACAGAAGCAAGTGAGAGGGGCCCAAAGGGCCCACGAGCACTTGTTCCAGGTTCTATGGTGCGAGGTAGGAAAATAAACTACAGTAACTTTTCGATAAGGACAGATGTTCTTCAACTGTGGGTTGTTAACATGGTTCAAGTAGGTATAAAATGAACTCGAAAATATTATATGTGATTTTACCTAATATCTTCAGTGATCTGTAGTAACTCTACAGTAGAATATAGCAGAGGGTAATATCCTGTCGTGAACGGAATTAGTGGGACAGAATTTGGATGTCCTGCAGGGAAGAGGTTTCACAGGATGAGTGGGGCTTGTGACCGTGGGGCAGGGCGAAACCATGAGAACCGTGTGTCATAGTGCTTTCAACTTTCCACATACTGTGAGAAAGTATCATTAAATTTTTGTCAAGGCTCTATCATTTTTGTATGAGATGGACTCTGCTAAACTTAATATATTTTTCTCAAAGAAAATATAATTATATAATCAGATACATTTCACAACATGTATTAGTCACCGACCTATGTCTCTCACATATCATTATTGGTTGAATCTGTTCGGACCATATTAACTCCCTTAACCAATGGATATATTGTCTATTTGTGCAATCTTCTGAAGTTTTCATTTAAAAAAAGATAGACTTTCCGACACTGAGCTGTATGAAATAAACCCTTGCAATACGATATGGTAAGTCAAAGACAATATTCCAATAATACAAACTTTAAAATAGAAAAATATGCCATCAGAGTAATTAGTTTGGTAAAATAATAGATTAGCAGGAAACAAAACATCATCAATACCAAACTAGAATTACCCCAGCTGGCCACAGACACATACACTAATTATATGAGAGCCAACTGGGAGGCTTTCATAACTGGAACAGAACAACACTTTGAAACATTAAACAGTACATTCATCACAAACATCAACACCGCTCTGCACGCTTTCAATACAATTATTCAAAATGCAGACGAAAGACCCATCCCTAGAGGCAACAGAAAGAGACACAACCCCAACTTCACACCAGAAATTCAAGGCCTCAACAGTCAACGCAACACACAACACTCCATACACAAGACACCGTACAACAAATACAAGAACTCAACACTCAAAAAAACAATAAAATATCAGAACAGCAAACACTAAACTGGAATAATTATCTCCAAACACATGCCCCCCAAACAAAGAACCTCAACAAAACACTAAACAGCATCACACTTTCCAACAGCAACACAACATAGTCACACGCTGCCATCACAACAACGGACACCATACCCTCAAACAAACAACAAGCAAACACTCGTTAATCACTTTTCACGTCAACCATCTAAACCCCCATCGTGACAACCAACGTGTCATCCAACACAAGTGACAGTTCCCCATAGACCCAGACTTTACACCTTTCACTTACAATCAGACGAAGAACATAATTTGCAACCTTGAGCACTCATCTGCTGTGGACCAGACAACATAAGCAACATACACCATACACACCTTGGACCACAAGGCATACAAGCACTCACCAACATATCAAACTACAGCTACTCACACAACACAATACCCAGAGGCTGGAAGCACGGCCCTATCATCACTGTCCCCAAACCCAACAAAGACCCCACATTACCTTCCTCACACCGACCCATCACTCTCCTCTGCACCCCCTTCAAAGTCACTGAACGACTGGTATTATAACTAGTTACACTTCACATCCCCCTAGCCCAATTACAACATGGTTTTAGGCTGCTACACTCCACAAACACTCTTCTTGCAGACTTTACACAGAGAGTTTTTGATGGCATCAATTCATCTAGGTCACCACACAGAACACTCCTAATCACACTAGACATTAGCAAAGTCTTTGATCCCATCCCCGCCACAACCTCACAAACAAAATGCACAATAACACAAAAAGATGGCTGGCAAACTATTTAACAGGCAGATGTGCATGCATTACATTTGCTGGTCAGTCACTGAGCATCAGAAACTTCACAAACGGTGTCCCCCAAGGATCTGTTTTGTCCCCTAACCTCTTTAACCTAGACATGCACGATGTACCCACACCCCACATACCACAAATGCAGACGAGATAACATTTACATGTACACACCAAAATGCAAACACAGCCACACACATCCTCCAATCTTACCTCAACACACTAAATGAATGGTTCACCTTAAACAGACTCAAAATAGCCCTAGCCAAATCTACAGTGACCCTTCTCACAAACTGGACATCAGAACACAGTCATATTCCACATCTTACTATAAACAGCACTCCTCTACCACACACACACACACACACACACACACACACACACACACACACAAAATGTTTGGTGTAACATACAATATATCAATGTCATTTAAACAACACATCACAAAAAATAAAGATGAATTAACACCAAGACTCAATGCCTTAAGGTCACTTGCCGGTTCAACATTTGGACACAACAAAGAAACCACCACCACATTATACAAACAATACATACGTTCATTGATGAACTATGCAAGCCCTGTTTCGGCTTCTAACCTCACTAAAACACACTAAAACACGCTACAGACCATATAGAACAAGGCCCTAAAAATAATCACAGGCTGCACGGCTACTATACCTAAAAACCACCGAAACCAAGAAACCAAAGTCCTCAAAGTCAAGGATCGTCTCGACATGAGAGGCATACAAAATCTTGCCACAGCCTCCTCACCTTCCACTACACTACATGGCATCACATCCACACACACCAAGGAACATCAAAACAACACCCAACACATGATATCATACACAAATACTGTCATCTCTCCTCCCTCGCCTGCCTCAAACCAGCTTCCAGAAGCATATCCATGCTCAGATCACTCGCCGCTCCATTCAGTCACTTAAAGACAACACACAGCTGCATGCACGGCCTCCTGATATCCACCCTTCTAAATCCTGCTTCCCTCGTGAGGACAGGGTTCTCCGGGCCAGACTGAGATGTGTGCATCATCCAGCCGTCATGAGTTATCAGAAGAGGCTGAACGATTCCGTCGCTGATGCCTGTCCAGGATACAACAACACAGCACCCCATGCTATTAAGCACATTATTGAAGACTGCATTGCACACAATCGTCAGCACCAACAACACAACATACACTCCATGAGAGCTCTGTGGGAAACCCCCGTCTCAGCTGTGGCCTTCCTTAGGGACTTGGGGCTGTTCGCCCAGACTGCCTAGGGAACAACAACTACTACTACTACAAAACATTATCATTACATCCGCAACTGTAAGGCGAGTCCAGGCATTGTTTTGATAGGTGTTCTTACCTTACCTAATTGTTCTTACTTAACTGCATCTTAGCAGGAATGAGTCAATCTCGTTCTGCCCTGTGTATTAAACTGCTTTTATCATACATATCCTTAAATTTATGAATTGTTTTGGCACACACAGTTTCATTCGGTATTGCATTCCACTGATCAACTGCGCTATTTGGGAAACTGAATTTCCTTACATCTTTATCACCTCTCTTTTTATGTAATTTTTTGCAATGTCCTCTTCCTGATGTTTCCTTATAGGTTATATACTCATTTATGTCTATTTTCCCTTTCTCTGAGATGCATTTATGTAGCATAATCATGTTTCTTCTTTCCCTTCTCTCCTGTAGTGTTGGTGGATTCAAGTTTTCTAGTCTTTCTTTGTAGCTTAGATCTCTTAACCCGTCACGTCCCGAGCTATTTCGCACCTCCGACACCCCCCAATCCCGAGGTATTTTCAAAAATTTTTTTTTTTGGTTAAAAACTCCGCTTTTGGTGAGAAACATCGAAAATTCATAGAGAAATCGCTCACCTGAGGTTTAAAATACTCGATCCAGGTAGCAGTACCTCCTCACCTTACTGGGTTTTCTAACAGGCTGGCACCAAAGAAAACGAGATCTATGGGAGGGTATCTATTTCAAACCACTCATAAACGGTATTTATTTATTTACTTGGTACAAATTTATATGTAGTACGAGAGTATATTGGTTTTCAAACAGTAATATAGGCATTATAAGCATTGTTTCACTCACTAACTCATCACCATTCCTGACCTTTTTTTGCCACATTACCTGATCATCATTTCTGACTGTTTCTTCCTCTAATGCTATGTAAACTTTGTCCTCCACATTGTCATCGATTGGGGAATCACTCTGGCCCTGAATGTCTTTACTGGCCAGGTCACTGGTAACAGGTGAATTGCCGAGACAATGGTGTGCAGGGGGGGGGGAGGTTATGCGGTGTAAGGCGTTGTCCCTGCTTGGCATCTTGTAGAGGAATAGAGGAAGGTGTCCCGTGTATATGTACGAAAAATCACGCGCAAAAATTTAAAATTGTGCAAATTATGAACCTTGCAATTGCGGAACATACCAGTATGTCATCGGGACTGGCAAATGCAAAATGTTGCAACGTATTCATACATCGACGGGATGCCTCGGGTTAAGCTTGGTACCCATCTTGTAGCAGCCCTTTGTACTTTTCCAATCTTATCTATGTGTGTGTGTTTTTTTTTTTTTTTAATGAGGATTCCAGATTCCTGATACATACTCCAGGGTTGATCTGATGAATGATGTTATTACCTTACTCAGCATGTCTTCATTTATGTATGTGAATGCTATTCTCATATTAGCAAATGGTGGATACATATTCCATACCTTCTCACTGACGTGGTCAGCAGGAGATAGTATGTTATTGATAATTTAGGTCCTTCTCCCTTTCTGATATGTATAGGGTTGAACTTCCTAACTTATAATCTCAATTTGGTCTTTTCCAACTTTTGCAAAACTTAATTACATGATACTTGTCCACACTGAATTCCAGCTGCCAGTTATTGCTCCATTCATGAAGATTATCTAATTCTTCTTGTAGCTCTCTGCAAGAGTCTGTGTTAATTCTCCTTTGTATTTTTACATCATCAACAAACATATTTAGATAGCTTCTATTTCCAATGTTATTGTCTACGTCACATATGTATACTAAAAACGTAGTTGGTGCCAGCAATGACCCCTGTGGGACTCCGCTAGTCACTTCTCTCCATGATGAGTGATTACCCCTTAGTATTGTTCTCATTTTCCTTTTTCTGAGAAAATCTTGCATCCAGACTACAGGTTGCCTTGGATGCCTTCTTGATCGTACAATTTCCATGAAAGATTTTGGTGTGGTACTCTGTCGAATGCTTTCTTGAAATCTAGATACTGTCCATCCATCCTTCTCTTTTTCGTAATGTTTCTGCAACTCTATTATACTGGCTTAATAGATTAGTAACACATGATTTTCCGTTTCTAAAACGGAATTGCCTTTCTGTTATCATATTGTGTTCTAGATGGTTTACCTAAACTTTTCTTATCAGTTTTTCTAATATCTTACATGCAACACTGGTCAGTCATACGGGGTGGGACCGTAGTTGAGTGGGTTCTGTCTACTCCCTTTCTTGAACAGGGGAACAATGTTTGCTTTCTTCCAAATATCAGGTAGTTTACCTTGACCTAAGGATTCCCTAAGTATTTAATATATTGGTCTACTTAACTCTGTTGCACATTCATGTAGCACCCAGCCTGAAATTTCGTCAGGACCATTTACTTTTCTTTTGTCTAATTTATTTAACTTTTCCTGTACTTTTTATTCAAATATTTGTATATCTGGTAATATGCTTGGGCAGGCATGTTCCATATAATCTCGCTCAAAATGATTTTCCTCTGTAAGAACTGATTGGAAATTTATATTTAGTACTTTGCAGATATCTTTTTCTGGTGTACAGATTCCCCCCCCCCCTTCACTGTCATGGACTGTATTTTATCTTTAACTTTGGTTTTGCTTTGGATGTAGTTGTAAAATAGCTTCAGTTGATCACTACTTTTATTAATAATGTCTTCCTCAAACTGTCATTGAGCTTCTCTCCTTATCCTTGTATAATCGTTTCTTGCCTGTTTGTAATTGTTATATGCCCTATAACTTTTGTGTCATCTGTATCTATTCCACAGCAAATCCCTTTTTTCTTTTGATTTTTTTACATTCTGTGTTAAACTATTTCTTTATTTTTTTCTCTGTTTCTTTGTACTGTGGGATGTAATTTTGGACTCCTATTTCATAAAATTCACAGAATTCTCTCTCTCTCTCTCTCTCTCTCTCAAACAGTTAAATCTTGTTCTCTAAACTCCTTTTCTCAATCTTCTTCTAAGAAGTACTTCTTTAAGTCATGGTAGTTGCCGTTTTTGCAGTTTAGGCTCTTTTTGTTACTGTCATTACTGTTAACTCTTTCATATGCAATCCTGAAGTTGCAATTTAATACTGCATGGTCGTTTTTGCCAAATGGAGGGTGATACATTATATTGTCACTATAGTTTTCTTGCTTAGTAAGTATAAGATCTAGTAATGATGGACCATGAAGGCTTGTTGTTCTGATGTTTTCGTTTACATGTTGTTAGGAAAAACTTCTGCACAAGATCCAGGAACTTTTGGTCCCAACAGCTTTCATGGCTTCTTACGTCTAGAGTATTCCAATTTATATATTTTTAAAAATCTCCAGATAATACAATTCTTTCATATTTCTCTTCCATTATATGTATCAATGCTCTTATACTCTGACTTGCACTATCTGCCAGGTCTTCATATTCGCCTCTTTCCCAAGTGTTTGTTTTGGGTGACATGTATAAATTAGCCACAATTACTTTCACTTCAGATCTGTTAACCCGTGGATTGCACAATTACTTTGTTTTAATCCCACCCTGTGATGCGCAAAAAATGAAGATTTTTTTTTTTTTCTTTTTGTTTTTTTTATAAACTTGAAGATAAACATCCAGGGCATCATCTGGTGAAAAAAAAATATATATATATGTCTTTGCATAGGGCCATACGTAAGTTTACATAGGGGAGTAGTGAAAAAATGAAAGAAAAAGTTTTTGTTTATTATTAACTAGAAGATAAACATCCAGGGCATCATCTGGTAAAAGGGAAAAAAAATCTCTCTCTCTCTCTCTTTCTCTCTCTCTCTCTCTCTCTCTCTCTCTCTCTCTCTCTCTCCATCTTTGCGTAGTGCCATGCGTAAGTCTGCACTGGTGTGGAGTAGTAAATGGTGATGCACGGCCAGCACAGCCTGAACTGTGGCTTGCAATGCAGTGTTATCCAGCCAGAATTGTGGCTCGCAATCCACGGGTTAATATCTACTGCAATCACTTCTACTTGCGAAGGTATATCTAGTTCTATTTCTTTGACTTGTAGATTTTTCTTTGTTGTTATACTGTAATTCCTCCTGCTTTTTTGAAATTCCTATCTCTTCTCCATATATTGTATTCCTCTAAGTTTAGGGTATCATTTGATATCCTAGGGGTTTTGTTTCAGTTAGGTAAACAATATGTGGCTCCTTTTCTATGGTATAGTCTTTCATCTCTAATAATTTAGATACCATTCCATCTACTTTTGAGTACATCAGCTTAATAATCTTGTTTATATACTTGCTATGGTTTGAGAGTGCTACCTTCCTTTTTGTTCCCTGCTGGTTATGTACCACTTTCATACCTGCAATCCATTTACTTTGTAAAGAAATTCCTCGTTCTTTGTTTTTACTTCCTACCTCTTTTCCTTTAGTGTTCCCAATTCCTCTCAAGTTAGGCATGTTTTTATCCATACTTTTTAAAATTCCCCCTTTTCCATGAGTTTGTTGGCATTTTTAAATATTTTCTCCACAGTGTTTGCACTCTGGAAGATTATTTTCGGGGGCCTTGACTTACGTCTTTCACATTTCCCTTGCCTTTCATGTTCTTCTACATCTTTATCACAGATATCCTCTGATACTTGCTTCAGTTTGTTCATTATTTTCCATCTCCTTTTTGTCCCCTGAATTTTTTTCTTCTTGACCTATGCCACATCTTACTATAGATTTGCTAATCTCTACAGCTTCCCTGACTAGTTTGGGTTTGTTTTTTATTTTTTCTTTAACTTCCTTTCTAATGATTTTTTCTTCTACCTTTGTATCTAAATAATTTTTTACTTTCATTTCGTCATATGTAGTTTGTATCTCATCTTTGCAGTTTCTCACCATTTCATTTACCTGTGTTATTTTCTGTTCAGTACTGGGTATTACTACATTGGTCTACCAGACTGCTTGCTTGCCTAATTTTCTCCGTATCATTTCTGAAATCATTTATAATTCTCTTATGGTTTTCAACTGTACATCCCATTTCACTGGCCTTCATTCTCAATGAATTTACCTCAGCTGATAACTCATCTATTGTCGTGGCTTTTCTGTTTATTCTCTTCATTAACTCTTCATTTTTCCCCTCTGTTTGCATAGTTCATTCATGATTTCATCAATTTCCATTTGAAAAATTCTCCCTAGTCTATTTACTTTTTCAGCTAACTGTTCATAAGTTTCCTTTTCAACCAGTTCTGGATAGAATTCTTCATTCTGTTTTTTACTTTATCTCTTCTCTTAACACATTCTAAAGGCATCTCTCCAAAATATGAATCCATGTTAAAGAAGGATATTCTTTACTTACAGTTGCATCACTCTGCCGTCTGCTCACCTTGGTGTTGTCATGCTAACGTTAGGAACCTCAGCACATTCCTGGACACTGATTTATATATGTTTACTTACTTTATGCTACACTTTTTTGCTGTTACTTGTTTTACTACAGTGATTCCCAACCTATGGATAGATTACCCCCCGGGGGGGTAATATGGGAGTTTCTGGGGGGTAATGGTGGGGTGACAAAAGAAAAGCAGTCGAGGAATTCAGGGAACCGAGAAAACAATGCGACAGCTGGCGGCAGGATATTGGATAATGTATTAATATCAGATAAATCACCGAAGCTATGTTTCAGGAAACATACACCGACTTAATGTAAACCTAGTAATTAGTAGTTAAAATTAATAACAGTAAATAATAAAACTATTACAAAAATCTGGAAAATACAGCTACTTGTGTGGCAGACCGTGAGTGTCTGACAGGTATACTTCAGGACACAACCCGTCGCTCAGCAACCTTATACACGAATTGGGGTAACAGGCTTGACGTACCATGTAAAATGGGTAACAAGCCGAAAAAGGTTGGGAAACACTGTTTTACTATGTTGGATCATCACTTAATAGGCCTAAACGAGGTTAACCAATAAACAGATGCAGCTTAGGTATCCCCAGAGCAGAGCTCAGTGATATATGTCCGACTCGTCTGTTGCTCTCTCTCTCTCTCTCGTGTGTCTTAGCAATATAACCTAACTTTTTTTTTAAGCTATAACCAAACATTGCAGAAGGGGTGAGAGTTTGGAAATCTCTCTCTCTCTCTCTCTCTCTCTCTCTCTCTCTCTCTCTCTCTTTCAGAGAAATGTCAATGGTGACAGTCACAGGGCTAGGACAAAGTTTGACCTAGTGAAACAACAAATTATTATCCAAATTAATTCAAACTTGTGGAAGCATAACCTTGCAAGATTGAATTCCTACCAGTGTGTGTGTGTGTGTGTGTGTGTGTGTGTGTGTGTTCTTACCTAACTGTTCTTACCTAATTGCATCTTTACAGGAATGAGTCAAGCTCGTACTGTCACGTGTCTTAAACCATATTTATCTTATATATCCTTAAATTTGTGAATTGTTTTGGCACACACTATTTCATTCGGTAGTGCACTCCGCTGATCAATTGCTCTGTTTGGGAAACTGAATTTCTTTACGTCTTTATCACCTCTCTTCTTATGCAGTTTCTTGCAGTGTCCTCTTGCTGATGCTTCCCCATATGTTAAGTAATCATTTATGTCTATTTTCTCCTTCCTTGATATGCATTTATATAGCATTATCATGTCACCTCTTTTCCTTCTCTCCTGTAGTGTTGGTAGATTTAGTTTATTTAGTCTTTCTTCGTAGCTTAGATCCCTTAAGCTTGGTACCCATCTTGTAGCGGCCCTTTGAACTTTTTCAATCTTGTCTATGTGTTTCTTGAGATGAGGACTCCAGACTACTGATGCATACTCCAGGGTTGGTCTGATGAATGATGTTATTATCCTTCTTAGCATGTCTTCATTTATGTATGTGAATGCTATTCTCATATTTCAAGCAGTGTATACATGTTCCGTACCTTCTCACTGATGTGGTCAGCCGGAGATAGTCTGTTATTGATAATCACACCTAGGTTCTTCTCTCTTTCTGATGTGTGTAGGGTTTTATTTCCTAACGTATAATCCCAATCAGGTCTTTTTCCACTTTTACCAAACTTGATTACATGACACTTGTCCACATTGAATTCCATTTGCCATGTATTACTCCATTCATGAAGTTTACTTAATTCTTCTTGTAGCTCTTTACAAGAGTCTGTTTAGTAATTCTCCTTTGTATTTTTGCATCATCTGCAAACATATTTAGATAGCTTTCATTTCCGGTGTTACTGTCTATATCATTTATATACACTAAAAACATGATTGGTGCCAGCACTGAACCCTGTGGTACTCCACTAGTCACTTCTTTCCATGATGAGAAGTTTCCCCTTAGTACTGTTCTCATTTCTCTTTTTATGAGAAAATATTGCATCCAACAAAACAGTTTGCCTCGAATTCCTCCTTGATGGTACAGTTTCCATAAAAGTCTTTGGTGTGGTACTGTGTCAAATGCTTTCTTGAAATCTAAATAGATAGTGTCTACCCATCCTTCTCTCTCCTGTGTTGTGTCTGTTACTCTGTCATAGTAGCTCAACAGATTGGTAACACATGATTTTCCTTTTCTGAAACCAAACTGTCTTTCTGTTATCATATTGTGTTCTTCTAGATGATTTACCCAAGCTTTTCTTATAAGCTTTTCTAATACCTTGCTTACAACACTGGTCAGTGATACCACTTTAGAGTGGATTTTGTCTATGTCCTTTCTTGAATAAGGGGACAATATTTGCTTTCTTCCAAATATCAGGTAGTTACCTTGACTCAAGGATTTCTTGAAAATTAAAAATAATGGTTTACTTAACTTCTTTGCACATTCTCGTAGCACCCAACATGAAATTTCATCAGGACCATTTGCTTTTCCTCTGTCTAATTTACTTAACTCCCCCTGTATTACTTTTTCTGATATTTGTATATCTGGTAGTATGTGTGGACATGCATGTTCCACATAGTCCCTCTCAAAATTTTTTTCTTCTGTAAAAACTGATTGAAAATTCTTATTTAGTGCTTCATAAATATCTTTATTTTGTGTTTAGGTGATTCCCTCATCCGTAATGGATTGTATTATATCTTTTACTTTGGTTTTGCTTCTGATGTAGCTGTAAAATAGCTTCGGTTGATCACTACTTTTATTTAAGATATCCTGCTCAAAATGTTTTTGGGCATCCCTCCTTATTCTTGTATACTCATTTCTTTCCTGTTTGTAATTATTATATGCCCTTTCACTATTGTGTCTTCTGTATCTATTCCAAAACAAATCTCTTCTTTCGTTTTTTACATTCTGTATTGAACCATTTCTGTATTTTCTTATCTGCTTCTTTGTGCTGTGGGATGTACTTCTGGACTCCTATTTCATAAAATTCACAGAATTTTTTATATACAGCATTTAAATCTTGTCCTCTAAGCTCATTTTCCCAATCAACTTCTAAGAAATACTTCTTTAGGTCTTGATAATTTCCCTTTTTATAGTTTAGGCTCTTTTTGTAACTTTCATTGCTGTTAACTATGTTATATGCTATCCTGAAGTTGCAATTTAGTACTGCGTGGTCGCTTTTGCCGAGTGGAGGGTGATATATTAAACTGTCAATATCATTTTCTTGCCTAGTAAATATGAGATCTAGCATTGAAGGTACATCGAGTCCTCTTTTTCTGGTGGTTTCCCTCACATGTTGCGTTAGGAAAAACTCTTGCACGAGATCCAGGAGCTTTTGGTCCCAACAGCTTTCTTGGCTAATTATATATAGAGTATTCCAATTTATATTTGTATTAAAATCTCCAGTTAGTATAATTCTTTCCGATTTCTCTTCCATTTTATGTAGTAATGCTCTTAAACTCTCAATTGTACTCTCTGCCAGGTCCTCATATTCGTCTCTTTCCCATGTGTTTGATCGGGGTGTCATGTACATATTGGCTACAATTACTTTCCCTTCAGATGTGTTGATCTCTACTGCAATCAGTTCTACTTGTGAGGGTATATCTAGTTTTATTTCATTGACTTTTAGATTTTTCTTAGTTAATATTATAATTCCTCCTCCTTTTTTTAAGTTTCTCTCTCTTCTCCATATATTATATTCCTCTATGTATAGGATGTCATTTGATATCCTTGGTGTAAATTTTGTTTCAGTTAGGCATATTATATGTGGTTCATTTTCTCTGACATAATCATTCATCTCTAATAATTCAGATACCATTCCATCCACATTTGAGTACATCAACTTTATCATCTTGTTTATATACTTGTCATGACATGGTTCTACTACGTTCCTCCTTTTTATTCCCTCCTGTTTATGTACCACTTTCGTACCTGCAATCCTATTACTTTGTAAAAAAAAATGTGTTCTTCTCCTCTTCTGATCTTCCCTCATTTTTTTTTTTTGCTTCCTCCCTCTTCTCTTTCAGTAATTCCAGTTCCTCTTGTGTTAGGCATCTTTTTATCCGTACATTTTTGAACTCCTCTTTTTCCATAAGATTCTTTGCATTTTTTAGTATCTTCTCCACGGTGTATACACTCTGGAAAGTTACCTTTAGAGGTCTTGTCCTGCTTTCCTCGTATTTCCCTAACCTTTTGTGTTCCTCTATGTCTTTAGTACAGATTTCCTCTGATACTTCTTTCAATAGACTCATTACATTTGCCATCTCCTTTTTGTCTCTTGAGATCTTGTTGTTTACTTCTTCCTCTTCTATACCAGTGATTACAATAGATCTGTTGATATCTACTGAATCTCTGACTAACTTTGGATTGTTTTGGATTATTCTTTTCACTTCCTTTTTAATGCTTTTTTCTTCCACCCTTGTTTCTAAGTCTTTCTTTACTTTCACCATTTCAGCATACGTGGTTTCCACATCATTTTTGTAGCTTTGCACAGCTTCATTCACCTGTGTTATCTTTTCAATATCACTGCTTTGGTCTATCAGACCGCTTACTTGCCTAATTGTCTCTGTATCATTTTTGAACTCTTCCATAATACTCTCGTGGTTGACTACTGTACTTGCCATTTCACTTATTTTCCTCCTAAGTGTACTCAGTTCCACTGTTAGTTCACATATGGTTGTGTCTTTCTTGTTGACCTCCCTTCCTAGTTTTTCTATTTCTTCCTTATGCAAGTGCATCTGCTTCTTTATTTCATCAATTTCATTCTGGAAAGCCATCTCCAGTTTGTGTACACGTTCAACCAGTCTGTTGTGAGTCTCCATTTCAACCAGTTCTTGGTAGAAATCATCATCCTGCTTTCTACCTTTATCTCTTTTCTTTTCCAAATTTGCTTTACTAAAGTATGTGGCCATTTTGCAATACTAAAAGCACAGAGTACTAACATTCCCTGAGGCAGTTGTAGTCTAAACAAACAATCAGCTGACTGAGCACATTCTTTCACTACTCGGTTCTCTTTTCTGTTTGAACAAGTCTTGTTTAAACTTCTTATTTTTTTTTAAATAATAAAAAACCATTTAGTCTAACCTGGTACAGAACTTGACTCATATAAAGATACTAATTTAGGTAATGCCACTGGCCGTGCTGGCTCGGTATGGAGCGCTGTCGGTCCACGTCTGTTCTTGGTAGGTGTGTGTGTGTGTGTGTGTATGTATGTTTTAACAACACCTTGCAAAATCAACGTAACCAGTTTTCATTCAAACAAGTGGTGCCAGGTACAACAAACCACGCCTGACAACAGTTATTTTCTTGTTGTTAAATACTGAATCGTTTCTGCCATTTAGTGTCAGTACACTGTAAAAGTCTAAGGCAATGGCGGAAATGTTTTTGAGTTACACCCTCTGAAAATGGGTGCTCTTGCATTTGACCTTTCGAGGTCACCCAAGGTCAAAGGGTTATGGTGCCAAATGGAAGCCCATATGAGACATCCTATATAATGATAATAGTAAATATCTCCACCTTCAACGAGTTCCGACTTATAGCCCCCTGAATATCCGTGACCTTGAGTGTGATCTTTCAAGGTCAATTACAGTCACAGGTGAAGGTACCAATTAAAAACCCATATGAGATTTCCTGTATGTTGATAACAGTAAATATTTCTCAACGTTCAATCAGTTTCGAGTTATAGTCTCCTGAATATCCATGACCTTGAGTTTGACATTTCAAGGTCATTCAAGGTCAAGAATATTGATGCCAAATGAAAGCCCATATCGCAAGTTTCTGTATTCCTAATAGTTAACATCTCTATCTTCAACCGGTTTCAAGTTATAGCCCTCTGAAAATCCGTGACCTTGATTTGGCCTTTCAAGGTCACTCGATTTCCTCCAAAATGTTATCACTTTCTTTGAGGACAAGTGCCCACACATCCTGAATGTTTCATGTAATTTCATTCAGTTGTTTTTTCCACAATTATGCTAACAAACAGGAATCAAACAAACTGTAACTCGGCCAAAAATAATACCTCGTCGGACTCCAACCACGCGAGGTAAATAGACCGAGCTCAGAGAAGTTGTTCACAGTGAGGAAGGAATGAAGTGATTCAGTTTTGAAAGCAGTCTGTCAAAGGTCAAAATTACATGGGAATGTCAAAGTTCGGCACGTAGCTGTACATGTTAACAAAACGTCTCAAGCTGTTTTGTTCCGATTTTGACCAAACTAAATGGAAGGCGTAAGGGTCTGCCGAGGAGTTTTTTCTTTTTCTGACAATAGATTAAAGATCAAGGTCAATGGGCAAAGTCAACATTTTTTGTTTCCGATTTGGGTCAGTCTTTGTGGAAGGACTGAGAATAAAGCAAAATAGAAAGGATCCAGTTTTGAGAAGATTAAAAAATCATGGTCAGAGAGGAACATTAAAGTTCAAGGCTAGAGGGCAAGGTCAACTCAGAAAGTTTTTATCTGATTTGAACCAAACATGGTGGAAGGGATAGGGATCAAACAAGAACAAAGTTATATAGCTTTTAGAACAATCAAAGGCCAAGTTCACAAGGCAATGTCAATGTTCGACCCATCGTGTCTGTGTGTGAACAAAACATACTAACTAAAACAGTTTTGATGTAATTTAGATCAAACTTGGTGGATGAGCTGAGGATCACCTTTTTTTTTTTTTCTTTTAGTATTATCCCTATGGTCAAGGGCATAAGGGCAAGGTCAACTTAAACAATATTCATCCGATCTAAGGTAAACTTTGTAGACGGAATCAGGTTAAAGTAATGGTAAAGATTTTTGCTTCTGAGACAACCGTTTACAGTTAATGGTCACTGGGCGCAGACAACTCGAATAACATTTATCTGATTTGAACCAATGTTGGAGAATGAGTTCAGGGTCACAACGCAACGTAAAATATACAGCCCTTATATCATTAGAGGGCGCAGGTGTTGTGCTCTCTAGTTATTCCTGCATTTTTTTTTTTTTCATATAATTCTGGCGATTTGGGTGTGTTATTGTTTCGGATAAATTTTAGCTTCATTATGAAGGGTCTTGATTTACATTTATATGCTCTGAAATTACATTCTTCCTCTAAAGACATATAAAAGATAATAAGAATCATATATATATATATATATATATATATATATATATATATATATATATATATATATATATATATATATTGCTTATTCCTGCACAGAACTCTTCTACAAAACAAATGTTAAAAAAATGCATGGTTTAAAAGTAGCAAGTTTGCATCTGATGGAAAGATCTTGAATAAATGAGCACAGGATGAATTGCTGTTATCTATTTACTCTTTATAATTGGCTCTAGATAGGCAGGAATATGGGAAAGATGAAGGGTGAATATTTAACACACCATAAAAGTATAATCGGTCGTGCGAAATTAAGCTCCTTACCAAGTAGGACGGAGTCGGACAAAATCAGATGTCCGTATTAGGCAAGGGTGTAACAAAGCCCCAACATTCTGACGACTAGTTATGACAAACTAGTTATGACATCCATAGTGAGAGTAAAGAGTGGTTGGTTCTCTACGTAGCTGTTGACCGCTCTGTGTATTGTGGCATGCACTCTAAATACTGTATATGCAATTTTCCCTACCACTGTATAAATATCTACATCTGTCTATCTATCTGCCTATCTGTCTACCAATCTATCTATCTATCTATCTTTCCATCTATCTATAGATAGATAGATAAATAGATAGATACACACACACACACACACACACACACACACACACACACACACACACACACACACACACACACACAACTCACGATTCAAATGCCTTCCAATATTAAACTTTTTTTTTACTTAATCCCAATGACATTTAATAAAAATGCAATACTAATACTTTGTTTAATTGCCGCCAGGCAAAATGTAAAGGTACATGGGGTATATGGAAATTTTATACTGCTTAGGACTCCAACAAAGCTAGACCAGGCACTTCCTCTACCATCCCTCCTGCCCCTTCCCTCTCCTTTCCCTTTTGTACTTTTCTTTCTCTCTCTGTCTTCCTTTCTTATCCTCTGCTCTCCCTATTTTACATTCCTTTTTTCCCTCTCTCCCTCACCTCTCCTTCACTCAACCCCCTTTTTAATCCTCCCCCCCCTCTCTCTCTCTCTCTCTCTCTCTCTCTCTTGGGATCTACTTAGTCCAATTTGGTTTTCTTTTCCCCTTCATTCCACTCTTTCCACTAAGTCATCCAACTTTTATTCTCATGTTCTCCTGTTTCACTCTCTCACCTTTCCTCCACTCGCCCTCGTTTACTTACCGTAGTTCTTTTCTTCCCTGCAATATTCGCCTTTACTTTATTCCATCCCTCTCATTCCCTTCTCTCTCCCTCTTCCACTTTCTTCATCTCTCTCTCTCTCTCTCTCTCTCTCTCTCTCTCTGCCTTCCAATCGCACTTCCCTCCTTGTCTTTTCGTCCTTTTACATTAGTATTTTACTTACCTTCAAGTCTTATTTTCTTTCCATCCTTCTATTTTCCCCACTTTGCACTCCTCATGTTTCCTATATATCAAGAAATGAGTAGGCGGAGGTTTAGTGGCTTTCTCGGTTAAATAAAAGACAAACGACCATCCCATACGGGATTTTGGTCAAGCGACAGATAGATAATTAGAGACATTCTTCATTCTATAAATTCCTCCAGTGCCTTTTCCTTACTCCTAATTCTTAAATTTCGTTTTTGTCTGCCTCCCTGGCTCTCAGTCCTGTTTCTCCTCATTCCGTTTTCCTCCCTCGCCCCTTCGATTCCCTCTGCTTTACGTCTTCCTCTACCTTCTTCCTCACCACTGTTTTCTCCCCTTTTCCTGCTGCTTTTCTCTTTGTTGTTACTCTCTCTACCATTCTTTTATCTTCTCTCTCTCTCTCTCTCTCTCTCTCTCTCTATTTAACCCATTGGATCCCAGAGTTGCTGGGCGAGGCACTGTTCCGGGAGGGCCCTAAGCGAACCGCCCTCCGCCTATCGGCTCATAGTTGCGAAGCTCATAGGTCCCTACCGGAGGGATCCCTACTTTATTAGGGTATGATAATTCCCAGTCTTGTCCAATACTGGTGACACTGGGCTCCAATGGTATATATATATATATATATATATATATATATATATATATATATATATAGGATTGGATGATGGATATATATATATATATATATATATATATATATATATATATAGGATTGGATGATGGATATATATATATATATATATATATATATATATATATATATATATATATATATATATATATATAGGATTGGATGATGGATATATATATATATATATATATATATATATATATATATATATCATCCAATCCTACGTTGCCCCATGAGGACCGTAGAAGCCCGGAGCTAGGCAGTTGATCCTGATATATCAGATGAGAGTGACCAGTCTCACTCATCCCTGAGTGGCATTACGTGAGCAATAAACCCAACCACCCCTTGGATATAAACCTTCACCGGCTCAATCCGATTGGAGTGTAATAATTACCCACTAAACCACCAAGTGCCAAAATTTTGTTATATGGTTACCACCCAGCGTAGTAAGTGGTAACCTGGTGTACAGGAAACCATTTGGCTTCTCACTCAACGTAAAGTCACCCAAAGGCAAAAGGAAGAGGAAAGAAAAACAGAAGAGGATGGAAGAAAGATGGATGGAGGAGAGGAAACGGCAGACACCAGAGAGCAGCATTACATTGAGTGAGTGGATGGTGAGCGCCCCCACCTACCATCGTGTATATATATATATATATATATATATATATATATATATATATATATATATATATATATATATATATATATATATATATCATCATCAGCCGTTTGAGTATCCACTGCAGGACCGGCCTATCCCGACCGAAGTCGGGACGATACAACCAATGTATCTCTACCAAGTCACTTAGGCTGTCTGGTAGTGATTGTATGTAGGGTGAGAAGTGCTTGTAAGTGTAACTGTAGTGCTGGAGTGGCTTTGGATGTGTGTGTAGTCTGTCAACCAAGTGTAATCGGCCCCCGCAAGCCGACTGGGTGCAAACATACTTTATAGTAAGCGACACTGGTTCAACCACAGCACCCCTTGTGTCCGCCAATGCAGTGCGTGGCCGGGTGAACACTCCCAAAGTTTATTATCCCGGCGGGACGCGAACCCTGGCTCACCCGTGCACGAAACGCACACTCTACCACTGTACCAAAGAAGCTATATATATATATATATTAATTTCCTTCCCTCTCCCTTTTTTTTGTCTCATTTCTTCCAGTTTTTTTTTTTTTACCTTTCTCCATGACTTCCTCCAACTTTTGATTCATTTTTCCCTTCCTCTCACTCTTTTGCATTGCCCTTCACTCCGTCCCATACTTTTCACCTTTCCTCATTCCAGTTCCTTGCTTTTGGTCTCCCTCTCTAAGCTTCCTTCTTCATTCATTCCCGCTTACGCTACTAGCTTTACTTTTCTCCTTCTTTCCCTCTCTCTCCTCTTTCTTCTTTCTATCTAGCTTGTCTGCCACTCTTACTTTCCTAGTTTATCATAGCATCTTCATCAGCAAAACAACAACACCTCCTGTGGCCATATCTTGCCGCCTTCCCCTCCCCCCCCCTTCTCTCTCTCTCTCTCTCTCTCTCTCTCTCTCTCTCCTGATCCACATGTCGATATTTCCCTTCTTATCTGTTATCTTCCTTTCCATTTCTCCCCCTTTCTATCTCTTCCTCCTTAGTTTTCTTTCTTCTATCCACTCTCCTTTCTATCCCTGTCTTTTTCCTTCCATGTCCTCTTAACTTCCCCTTCCATTCTTTCTTGCTTCTACTAATTTCCTTTTCGTTCCATCCCTGTCATGTTTCCTCCTCATTCTTTGCTGTTCCTTTCCAAACTCTCTCCTGTTTAACATGCCTCAGCTTTCTGTCACTCTTCATGTCTCCCTGTCTTTTATAACAATCTACTTTTGAATCTCCTCTTTCCTCAGGTTCTTCCCACTTCCATTTTCTTCCTCCCACCTACTTTCTTACCTCTTCCTTCCTTCATCTTTTCCTTGCATCCCTGCCCTCCTCCCTCCACTCTTATTATCTCTTGCCTTCAGCCACTTGCACTGGCTTAGTCCTTCATCCCCTTTACCTCTCCCTTCCACCCTCTTCCTTGTCTTCTTCCGTTCTTGTTCTCTACCTTTTCACTGCACCCTCTCTCTCTTTTATCCTTCCTTCCTTCAATCCTTGCCTTTATATACCACAGATTTTCATTGATGTCTTCTTACCTCACTCTTAATAATTCTTCACTTTTTCCTATCTTTCCCATGCTTCATTATTCATTTCTTTTAAGTCAGTACAACTTATTGTTCCATCTATTCCTTCCCTCCCTCTTATATTCCTGTCCTTTCATCTCTTTCTTTCATCGTCTCTGTTTGTGTCTTTCTGTCTGTCTTTCTTTTGTCTCTTTCTTACTCACTGTTCCGTCCTTATACTTTTGTGCATAGGATAAAGAGAGAGAGAGAGAGAGAGAGAGAGAGAGAGAGAGAGAGAGAGAGAGAGAGAACAGTTTAAATGGCAACTAGAAGAGATGTTGCATGTTGTAAAATTACAGGTGGGTGACTTATCTTCTGTTGCACATTAATTATATTATCAACACACTTAACCCTCTCAGCACTATTACTTCTATAGTATCACCTTTCTTACTACCGCCAGACATTCTTAAATGAGAAAGCCCATTGAATGAAAAGGTTAACCTGCGGCCTGCAGTAGGAAGGTTGTGAAGCCCTCTGTGGTGCGACAATGTTGTAAATTTAGCGACTTTTGCAAAATTACCTCAGATGTATATATCTTCGCATTGGAAATGGTTATACACACCAACTCATAAAATACTTTAGATCAGTTTACCTAGTTACGGAATAACTGTGGTCAGAATTTTCCCAGCTACTGGAAACCATCGCCACTCTTGCCCTTGCATTAGATTTTATAATTAAGCTATCCGAGATTGCAAACCTCCCCCAGTGAGGAGTATGTGGTAGTTCTTATGGAGATGCTATATTGTATTTTTTTTGCGAGCGTTGTAAGCATTATTTACCCAGATAGAAGCTCACTGACGCTGCTGGCATTGTTGCCAATGCACCCTTTAACTTGCTGCTCACTACGGTTAGGGATTACTCTCACCCTCGTTAATTACAGCCCGCCAAGCGCATTTCTGACTGGCTCTTAGTTTGCCCGTATCCCTGTATTCCTGCGATAAATATCACAACAACAACAGATAGAACCAAAATGTTAAAAGTGTCACCATCACGCAGTGCTAGAGAATCCTTTTAAAAATTCCTGGCTTCTAATGATGATCAGGATCACTACCAAGAACTAAAGGGTTGTTTCTTGGGCCATACCCTACCGCTCAAAAAAATAATAATAATAGTAAATAAATAAGTAAAAATCAACAAAATCCATTCATAACTTTTTGAACAATCCTCCTAATCAATGCTGGGAAAAACATAACCTCCCCGGTGGAGTTATAATAATAATAATAATAATAATAATAATAATAATAATAATAAATAATAATAATAATAATAATAATAATAATAGTAATAATAATAAAATAATGGCATAAATCTTTATCCACGGTACCAAGTGGAAATCAGTAACAATAAAAAAATATTGATGGAAACAAAGATCTCCACCTGTGGTCATAGGTGGAGATTAATAATAATAATAATAAAATAGTGACAAATCTCCACCCATGGTACTAGATGGAATTTAGTAATAATAAAAAATATTGATGGAAACAAGGATCTCCACTTATGGTTATATGTGGAGATTAATAATAATAATAATAATAATAATAATAATAATAATAATAATAATAATGATGATGATGATGATGATGATGGTGATGACGATGATGATGATGATGATGATGCCGATGATGATGATGATGATGATGATAATAATAATAATAATAATAATAATAATAATAATAATAATAATAACAATAATAATAATAATAATAATAATAATAATAATAATTATTATTATTATTATTATTATTATTTGTTAAAAAACAAACAAGAAGCCTCGGACAAGGACTGACCAAATGATGACGACCCAGGACCGGACAAAGGACTTGGTAATGAGTACATGGAATGTAAGAGGAGCGAATGATGAGGTGAAAGAGAGAGAGATTGTCCAGGTGCTTGAGGGTGCGAAAGTGGATGTATGTGGAATAACTGATGCTCGAGGGTGCGAAAGTGGATGTATGTGGAATAACTGAAACAAAATGGAGAGGAGAAAGTGTGAGAGAATGGGAGTATGGATGGGGTATATGTGCAGGAGTAGATGAGAATGAGAGGGCAAAGGAAGGAGTGTGTATAGTTGTGAGTAAAAGATGGAAGAAGAGCATAAGACAGTATGGATCAGTTGGGTCAAGGATTGTGTGGGTAAAGTTGAAAGTTGGAATACAAATGTGGGCGATTGTGTGTGTGTATGCGCCAACGCAAGATCGTGCTAGAAGAGTGAGAGAAGAGTTCTGGACAAATGTGGAAATGTGCATGGAAAAGTTTGGAAGGAATGAGAGAGTGTTTTTGATTGGTGATATGAATGGTAAAGTTGGTAATGTGAAGGTGGATGGAATAGTTGGTGAGTGGGGTGTGCCTGCCGAGATAGATGAGAATGGGAGTGCGTTAGTGGACATTTGTGCTGGGAGGGGGTTGGTGATAGCCAATACCCTCTTCAGGCATAAAATGATCCACAGGTATACATGGCGAGTGATGAGAAGGGTGGGTGGTGAACTGAATGAAAGGAAGGCAATGATTGATTATGTGTGTGTGGATGAAAGGATGCGAAGATGTGTAAAGGATGCAAGAGTGTATGGAGGTTGGGGGAGTGGGCTTTCTGACCACTACTTGGTGGTGGCCAGAATTAAGATGCAAGTGAGATGGAGGAATAGAAGAAGGGATAGACGAGAGGAAGGAGTAGTTGCAAGGAGAGTGGAAAGGTTACAAGAGGATGAGAAAAAGGCAGAGTATAAGAGAGAAGTGGAGAAACGATTGGGCAAATATGAATTGGAGCAGATGGGAGACGTGGAAGGTGTGAGTAAGATATTTACAGAAGAAATATGTGCAGCATGTGATGTGGTGTGTGGAAGGAAGAGAAGGCGGAGGGGGGTGCAAGGAACAGCGTGGTGGACTGAAGAGGTGAAACTGGCTGTGGCACAAAAGAAGAAAGCATACAATGAATGGGTGAGAAATAGGGGCGTGGAAGAAGTTGAGAGGCGGAAGAGAGAGTTATATGTGGAAAGGAAGAGAGAGGTGAAAAGATTAGTAAGAGAGAGTAAGAAGAGAGTGGATGAGGAATTTGGAAGGAATTTGAGTGTAAAGTGGAGGGACTGTAAGAAAATGTTCTGGAGAGAAGTGAAAAGAGTAAGACAGGGTGGAAGTGAAGTTAGCAGGGGAGTGAAAGGTAAAAATGGTAGATTACTAGTGGAGAAGGGAGAAAAAATGAGCAGATGGAGAGAACACTTTAAGGAATTGTTGAACGTAGAGGATGGAAGTAATGCGAGTATAAGTGGCTGGGGAATGGCTGGGAGAAGGAGGGAGGTGAGAAGACAGGAAGAAATCAGTAGGATAGAAGTTGTGGAGGCAATGAAGAAAGTTAAATCGGGGAAAGCCCCAGGAATTGATGGAGTGTGTGGTGAAATGCTGAAGCATGGGGGAGAAATAGTAGTAGAATGGATGTGGAAGATGTGCAGATTGGCCTGGGAGGAAGGTAGAGTCCCGGAGGATTGGAAGTCAGGTATAATTATTCCCTTGTACAAAGGAAAAGGGGAAAAAGAAGTGTGTGGTAATCATAGGGGCATTTGTCTTCTTAGTATAATAGGAAAAGTGTATGGTAGGATACTTATAGACAGAGTTAGAGAAAGAACAGAGAAATTAGTTGGAGAAGAACAGGGAGGCTTTAGGAAGGGAAGAGGTTGTGTAGATCAGATATTCATTCTTAGATCTTTAGTGGAAAAGTTTCTAGAGAAGGGAAAGAAGTTGTATGCGGCTTTCATGGATTTGGAGAAAGCATATGACAGGGTGGATAGACAAGGATTGTGGAAAGTGTTAAGAATATATGGAGTAGATGGGAAGTTGTTGAATGCTGTGAAGAGTATGTACGATGGTGCGAAGGCTGCAGTGCGTGTGGATGGTGAACTAAGTGAATTTTTCTCTTTGAAAGTTGGTTTGAAACAGGGATGTGTCATGTCTCCATGGTTGTTCAATCTGTACATGGATGGGGTAATAAAAGAGGTACAAGGTAGGGTAGTGGATGTTGGAGTGGCCCTGGTGAGAGAGGATAGTGTTTGGAAACTCCCTGTTCTGTTGTTTGCAGATGATACTGTGTTGTTGAGTGAAGACGAAGGGGAGCTGCAAGGCTTGGTGGATGAGTATGGGAGAGTGTGTAAGAAACGGAACCTAAAGGTGAATGTAGGGAAGAGAAAAGTGATGGTCTTTGAGAGAGGTGAAGTTAGTGAATGTACAGCGAGGTTAGATGGTGAGGAATTGGAAAATGTGAGTTTGTTTAAGTATTTGGGTAGTATGATGAGTAAGGATGGAGGTTTGGAGGGTGAAGTGCTTGAAAGGGTACAACAGGGAAGAAAGGTTGCTGGTTCCTTGAAAGCAGTGATAAGAAACAGGGAAGTGAGCATGGAAGTGAAAAAGTTACTACATGACAGTATTGTGATACCAACTCTAACGTACGGAAGTGAAGCTTGGACATTGTTGGAAGGACACAAGTCAAGAGTGAGAGCAGTGGAAATGAGTTATTTAAGAGGAGCCTGTGGAGTCACGTGGAGAGACAGGCTGACGAATGAGGATATAAAGGAGCGTTGTGGTGTGGATGTGGATGTGATAGGAAGCGTTATGAGGAACACACTGAGGTGGTTTAGCCATGTGGAGAGGATGGAGGGTGAGAGACTGACGAAGAGAGTGTATGTGAGTGAGGTGGAGGGGGGAAGAGGGAGGGGGAGGCCGAGGATGAGATGGAGAGGTATATGAGAGAGGGAGGTGTGAGTTGGGAGCAGGGCAGTGAAATGGCGGGGGACAGGGCGACTTGGAGGCGATTTGTTTGTGGCCACCCCAAACGGGATTGAGGCGTCTGGCAATAGATAGATAGATATATAGATTATTATTATTATTATTATCATTATTATTATTATTAGAAACCACACAAAGAGCACATACCTCAGCCAGTGGCATTAAAAAGGATCCGAATCTGCCCCCAAATTCAGTTATTTCTACCTTGGCCCATGGCCCTCTGTTCTGCAAAATTTCTTCAAAATCCGTTCATTACTTTTTGAGTAATCCATGATCAGAATTCATGGATATACGATCCGGATCCGGACAGGATTCGCCCCACAAAAATAATTGTTTCTTTCTTGGTCCATGATGCACCTTGCCACAAAATTTCATTGAAATTCACTGAGAACTTTTGGAGATATTGTACGGGATACTCCGGATTCGGACCCGGATTCGGCCTAAAATGTAATAATTTCTTCCTCGGCCCATGGCCTACCCTTCCACAAAATTTCGTCAAAAGCCGTTCATAACTTTGTGAATAATCTGGCTAACAAATAGACAGAGAGACAAACAAACAAATAAACAAACAAATAAACCAACGCAGGATAAAACAAAACCTTCTTGGCGGAGGTAACAAGAGCAATTCAAAATTGCAAGTCTCCGCCAAGGCTGAACAGTGCTCCATTTGTCAACACCCCTGCAAAAGATTCCCCCTATTTTTTGTTCTTTTTCATGTGGCAGGAACCATTCAAAACACATATCATCACATTTTAATTGAAAATTAAAATCATGAACACTTACCTAGCGCACATGAAATCCTTAAAACAATTCCTTGATCCTGATAATGATCCGGATTGCCACCAAAATCTAATGCATTGTTCCTTGAGTCATACCCTACCCCTTTTAAAGATTTCAGCAAAATCTCTTTATAAATTTTTGAACAATCCTACTAACAGACAAATAGACAAAGAAACCAACGCTGGGAGAAACATAACCTCCTTGGCGGAGGTGAAAATAATAATAATAATCTATCTATCTATCTATATACCTAGGCTGCTTCCCCCAAGGAAAGGGAGGTAGCCGAGACAGGACGACTCACTCTCCATTTACTCATCCATTCAAACACATTCATTTGCATCTTAGCCCCAAAGGGGAGAACGGACAGATCCTCACCGCACCACACCGCACAAGGGTCAACTGGGCAAATGCAATCAGTGACATCCGCAGCAGGGCCCGACAACAGAACTGGTTTACCCCTGCCACATCATAACAGACCCATCCCCTTACCCGCACCTGACCTGACCAGCTGATCAGACCAAATGCGGGAGAATATCCCCTCAGGGCTGCGTCATCACTTATTCATTCACAATTTCTCTCCATTTATTTCTGTCACGCACAGCCACTCTTCCTTGCTCAACAGACATCCCTCTCGCATCCAGCGCTCTCTTCACACTGTCCATCCATCCTATTCGTGGTCTTCCTCTCAGCCTTACACCTCTCACATCAGATCTAGTTATCTTTTTCACCAATCGCTCATTATCCATTCTCTCCATATGTCCAAACCATTGCAACACCCTCTGCTCAACTCTACCAGCCATCTCCCGAACAACTCCAGTTCTCCTTCGCACTTCATCATTTCGCACCCGATCCATACGCGTCACTCCACACATACTCCTCAGACATCTCATCTCCATTACATTCAAACTTTTCCTCTCTGCTACACCCATATTCCATGTTTCAGCCCCATATAATGCAGTCGGTACCACAACACCCTCATACAGCCTTCTCTTTACATCCATTCTAAGCGAACGACATTTAAACACTTTTTTCATTCCTCCCAGCACCTTTCCTACTTCATTTATTCTAAACTTCACTTCTGCATCTATTCTTCCATCCACAGCAACATGTGACCCTAGATATTTAAAACAATCTACCTCCTCAAGCAACTCACCATTCAAAACTATATTCATCCCCCTACCATCTATCAACCTCGTACACTTCATCACTTTACTCTTATTCTCATTTACTTTCAATTTCCTCCTTTCACACACCCTTCCAAACTCCTCTACCAACTGTCTCAATCTCTCCTCTGAATCAGTCACCAGTGCAGTATCATCTGCAAACAGCAGCTGCTTCAGATTCCACTCTCCTCCATCAACATTTACCAGACTCAGACCACCTAAAACTCTTGCATTCACCTCCCTTACAACACCATCCATGTAAATATTAAACAACCAAGGCGACATCACACATCCCTGTCGCAGCCCCACTCTCACGGGAAACCAATCACTCACAGCATTTCCCACTCTTACACACGCTCTACTATTTACATAAAAACTTTTCACCTCTTTTAGTAACCTACCATCAAGTCCATACAATCTTAAAACAGTCCACAAAGCCTCCCTATCAATTCTATCATACGCTTTCTCTAAATCCATAAATGCCCAAAACACATCCTTGCCTTTCGCTAAATACTTTTCACACACTTGTCTCACAGCAAACACCTGATCAACGCATCCCCTCCCTCTCCTAAAGCCACACTGCTCATCACTAATCACTCCCTCTGTACCCTCTCTAACTCTCATAATTAACACTCTACCATACACCTTACCTACAACACTCAACAGACTTATACCCCTAAAGCTAGTACATTCATACTTATCACCCTTGCCTTTATACAACGGGACCACACAAGCACTTGCCCAGTCAATTGGCACCATACCTTTCTCAAAGCACACATTCAACAATCTTACTAACCAGTCAACAATAGTCACTCCACCACCCTTCAGGCATTCCACAGCACACCCATCCATACCTGCAGCTTTCCCTGTTTTCATCTCCTTTACTGCCTTCTCCACTTCTTCCTTCGTGATCAAAGAATCATTCAACTCTCCCAACACATTTATTCCTTGCACCCTTCCATCCGCCACAATCTCAGCCACCCTTTCCTCCTCTACATTTAACAATCTTTCAAAATACTCTGCCCATCTCTTCCTTACTGCATCCATCTCAATTACATCCTTCCATCCTCTGCTTTTACTCGTTCTTCCTTCCCAGACTCTCCCTTTCGCACCCTTTTCACCTCCTTCCAAAACATTTTCTTATTCTGCTGAAAATTCTCTGTCAGCCGCCTACCCCACCTCTCATCTGCTGCCACTTTAGCATCACGCACAGCCCTTCTCGCTCTATTCCTCTTCTCCTTATACCTTTCATATGACATCTCATCCTTCCTCTGCAGCCACACTTCATATGCACGTATTCCCTGCGTGTCGTAAAAGGCGACTAAAAGGGGCGGGGTGAGGGGACTAGGGACCCCCTCCTCTGTTTTGTAGTTCCTAAAAAGAGACAGGCCAGAGAAAGGGATGGGGGATGGAGTTATCCCCGTACCCTGAAGATTGGGTCTATGAATGTGCGTGGATGTAGTACGATTGAGGCTAAAAGGGAGGAGATTGGGAGAATGTTTGTGAGAAGAAAGTTGGATGTGTTAGCTTTGAGTGAAACGAAGATGAAAGGGAAGGGGGAATCTATGTTTGGAAGTGTGAATGGAAGATTGTCAGGTGTTGATAGAGGAAGGGCAAGAGAAGGTGTGGCCTTGTTAGTGAGTCCGGAAGTTCAGCAATGTGTGATTGAATGGAAGGAGGTGTCATCGAGACTAATGTGGGTGAAAGCGAAATTTGAACGTGAGTTGTGGGTGTTTGTGAGTGCATATGGGCCTGGTAGTGAAAGGGATGAACAAGAGAGGGAGTCTTTCTGGAATGATGTTGATGAGTGTCTGCAGAGTTTTGAAGCGAATGTGAATGTGGTAATGATGGGAGATCTGAATGCTAGAGTGGGAAATGTAGCAGTTGAAGGTGTAGTTGGTATGCATGGTGTGCCTGGAAGAAATGAAAATGGGGAACGAATGATAGCGATGTGTGTTGAGCGAGAGATGGTGATTGGGAATACGCTGTTTGAGAAGAAAGATATTTATAAGTATACATGGGTGAGACAGGAGGGTGGAAGGGTTGTTGATAGAGCCTTGATGGACTATGTGGTTGTGTCTAGGAATGTAATAGGAAGATTGTTGGATGTGAGAGTTCTGAGAGGGGAGGGTGGAGGTATGTCTGACCACTACCTGGTGGAGGGAAAGTTAAGAGTAGGTAAGAGATGGATGAGAGCTAGGAGGGTTACGTGTGGCAGGGAGGTTTTGAAAGTGAGTGAGTTGGATAAAAGAGAGAAAAAGATAGAGTATCAGGAGAAATTGAAAGATGAGTGGAACGCAGTGAAAGATCGGGAAAATGGCAGCGTGGAGGAGGAATGGCAGTTGTTTAAGAGAGCTGTGGTGGGGCATGCAGAAGAGGTGTGTGGTGTGAGACGTGTGGGTGGTGGTGTAAGAAAAGGAAGTGAATCTGACTCTCTTCTTCATTTCTGCACCATTCGCGGCCTTTCCTCTAACTTTCGCTCTATTCAGCACCACCTCACCTTCTCTAAACCTCACCTTCTTTTTCTAACTGAGACTCAGCTATCTGAGGCAACGGACAGCAGACCCTTCTCTGTATCCTCCTACTTTCTTTATACCCATTTCAAAGCCAAAGCTGGCTGTTGTGTATATGTATGCAACGACTTATCATGCTCTCGTATTCCTGAACTCGATTCTTCTGAATTCTCTACGCTCTTGCTTCGGCTTTCCTGTCATTCCCTGACTTAATATATCTGCACTGTTTACTTATCGCCTAATTCTACTGACTATCAAAAATTCTTTGACTATCTTACTCCTACGATGGAACACATTCTATCCATTTCTCCTTTCTCTGAAATCTTCATTCTAGGAGATTTCAATGCTCACCACAACCTTTGCCTCTCCCCTCCTTTCACTGATCTATCTGGTGAACAAGCCTACATCTTTTCTATCCTTAATGACCTAGAGCAACTTGTACAGCACCCTACCCGTATCCCTGATTGCCTTGGAGAGAGCTCCGACATACCTGACCTCTTCCTTACAACTAATCCTTCTGCTTACACTGTTAATCTTTTCTCTACGTTGGGCTCCTCCAATCACAACGTTATCACCTTAACCTGTCCTACTGCTCCGGTACGGCCTGTGGGCCCTCCAAAGTAACGTCGTCTGTGGCACTTTGGAGCTGCGGATTGGGGGGCCCTCAGGCAGTAATTCTTTGATTTTCCCTGGAATGATTATTGCTTCCATGGCCGGGAGCCATCTGAGTGTGCCTTGCACATTACGGAGGCTATTCTCTCGGGCATGGAAGCATACATTCCTTTCTCATTTCCTTTGACTAATGCAAGAAAGCCTAGGTTTAATCACGCTTGTTCTAATGCTGTCTGCAACAAGGAGAGGGCCTATAAAAGGTACCAGAGCCAACCCACCCCTGAATCACATCTTTCATACATTTATGCCCAGAATCGTGCTAAGTCTGTTCCTCGCTCTGCTAAAAACAATTTCATCCGTACTAAATGCTCTCAACTCTCACATTCGAATTCCTCCTGCTCCTTCTGGCACCTTGCCAAAAACCTTTCTAACAACTTTACCTCAACATCCTTCCCTCCTCTCTTCTACTCTGATGGCTCTGTAGCTATTTCTTCTACTGATAAAGCAGATCTCTGCCTCAGACTTTCTCCTCCAATTCCACCTTAGACGATTCCGGTGCTGTTCCTCCATCACATCCCCTCTCTGACTTCCTCATGGCTGACATTAAAATTTCTTCAGCTGATGTATTTTCTGCCATCACAAGCCTCAATATTAATAAGGCATATGGGCCTGATGGAGTCCCTCCTGTTGTTTTCAAGAACTGTGCTTCTGTGCTTACACCCTGCCTAGGCAAACTCTTTTGCCTTTGTCTATCAACTTGTACCTATCCTTCTTGCTGGAAATTTGCTCTCATTCAGCCAGTCCCAAAGAGGGGTGACCATTCCCAATCCTCTAACTACCGTCCAATTGCTTTAACATCCTGCATCTCAAAATTTTTCGAATCAATTCTATATAGAAAAATTTTAAAGCATCTTTCTTATCGCAATCTTCTTTCTGATCGTCAGTATGGGTTCTGTCAGGGACGCTCCACTGGCGATCTTCTCACCTACTTTTCAGACTCATGGTCATCCTCTCTTGGGGACTTTGGCGAAAGCTTTGCCATTGCGCTTGACATCTCAAAGGCTTTCGATCGAGTCTGGCATAAATCTTTAATTTCCAAACCGCCCTCTTACGGTTTCTATCCTTCTATCTGTGCCTTCATCTCTAGCTTCCTTTCTGGTCGTTCTGTAGCCGCTTTTGTAGGCGGCCATCGTTCTTCTCCTCGATCTTCAACAGTGGTGTTCCTCAGAGCTCTGTCCTATCACCAACTCTCTTCCTTTTATACATAAATAACCTTCTAAACTGTACATCTAACCTTGTCCACTCATACGCTGATGACTCCACCCTTCACCTTTCCATTCGGTTCCCGCAACGTCCATCTCAGCAGTTACTTCAACAAACAAGCGATGAGGCTAAGGCATATCTAATGTCTGACTTGGCTCGTATCTCTGACTGGGGTAGAAATAATCTTTTAATGCATCAATGACTCAGTTTTTACACCTATCTACCCAACAGAATCTTCCATGGGTATACCCACTAACGTTTAATAATATTCAGTTTAATCCTGCATCATCCTTGAACATGCTTGGGATTCATTTACTCGGGACTTATCTTGGAAAGATCATATTCCATCTCTTGCAAAATCTGCTTCCAAGAGATTAGGTGTGCTAAGCCGACTCTGTTCCATCTTTACCTCTGCACAATTGTTGACTCTATACAGGGTTTTTTTCTGCCCCTGTGTGGAGTACAACTCTCATGTGTAGGGAGGCTCCCCACATACAACTCTTCCCAAAATGGTGCAGTCAAAGGCTTTTCATCTCATTAACTCTCCTCCTCTTACTGACTCCCTTCAACCTCTGTCTCTTCGTCGCACTGTTGCATCTTTATCTCTTTTTCTAGTGCTACTTCAGTCGTCACTGCTCCTCTGAACTGTCTGCATGCATTCCTCCACCTCTGCGACGGGCGCGTAGCACCCGTCTAGCAGCAAACTCTCATCCCTTTTCTATCCAACTCTCTAATGAAAGAGTTAACCGTTACTCCCAGTCCTTCATTTATGCAACAGGTCAACTCTGGAACTGTCTCCCTCTGTCTCTATTTCCTGCGTCCTATGATCTCCAGTCTTTCAAACGCAGTGTGTCCAGGCATCTCAAAATGATCGGATCTTGAATTTTGGCTCTCTTTTGTCTTTTGTTTTTCTCTTGGAAGGAACAATAATTGCGGGCCCGCGGCCTTTGGTTCCTTCTTCCTCGTATAAAAAAACACACGATAACTTGTGGAAATCAGTAATAACAATAATAAAAAGTAATGACTGAAACAGAGATCTTCACCTATGGTTATATTTTGAGATTAATAATAATAATAATATTAATAATAATAATAATAATAATAATAATAACTAGAAAGCACTCAGAGAGTGCATACCTCCATCATTGCCATTGCCATTGAAGAGGATCCTGATCCATGGATACAGGATCCGGATTCGGAGCTGGATGCGCCCCAAAATTTAATAAATTCTTTCTTGGTTCAAGGCCCACTTTTCCACAAAATTTCTTTGGAATGCATTGAGGCCTTACTGAGGTATTGTGCGGGATACTTCGGATCTGGATCTAGATCCGCCACCAAATTTAATTATTTCTTCCGTGGCCGATGGCCCTCCGTTCTACAAAATTTCATCAGAGTCTTTTCATAACGTTTTGAGTTATCCCGAATCCGATTTCGTAGGTATAGGATCCGGATCCAGATTGTATCTGCCCCCAGATTTAATAATTTCTTTCTTGGTCCATGGCACACCCTGCCACAAATTTTCATTGAAATTCATCGAGAACTTTTAGAGATATTCTGCAGGATACTCTGGATCAGGATTCGGATCTGACCCCAAATTTTATCATTTCTTCCTTGGCCCATGGCCCACCCTTCCTCAAAAGTTCATCAAAATGCATTAATAACTTTTTAAGTAATCCTGCTAGGAGACAGACAGACAAAGAAACAAACAAACCAATGCAAACAAAACCTCCTTGGCGGAGATAACAAGAGCAATCCGAGATTGCAAACCTCCGCCAAGGCTGAACAATGCCCCATTTGTCAACACCCCTGCAAAAGATTCCCCCCCCTCCTTTGTGTGTGTGTGTGTGTGTGTGTGTGTGTGTGTGTGTGTAGTAGGAAACTTGTCAAACAGATGTCATCACATTTTATGTGAAATTTTATTTCATGAACACTTACCTCGTGACTTTCAAATTTTTAAAAAAATTCCTTGATCCGGATGATGATCCGGATCACCACCAAAATCTGATGCATTGTTTCTTGGCCCATATCCTACCCTTCCAAAAAATTTCAACAAAATCGCTTCATAACTTATAGAGTAATCCTGTTAACAGACAAAAAGACAAACAAACCAACGCTGGCTAAAGTATAACCTTCTTGGCGGAGGTAAATATGTTTCTTCGAGACAGTTTCGAGGCTTCCTTGGATGCTGACGCAATGAAAAATGGGTCAGGATGATCAGCAATTTCTTTTATAGTAGCTACTGTTACAATGCTTCTAGATTCAACCTAGGAAATGGGAATGAGAGACGATAGAAAGCCCATTATCCCATAAAAACTGTTTAATGTTATGCCTCCGAAAAACTTACTGGTGCGTTGTTAAAAATCCCGCTCATATGAGGTAAATCTCATAAGACAGGAACTGATTCATGTTGGGTAAGTTACACTCCATGACTTCTTCTTCTTCTGGGCATAAAAGGCCAATGGCTTAAACACCCTCTTCTTCTTCTTATGAGTATATAGGGCCAATGGCTTAAACACATCTACCAGTAACCTTTCCAGCCCAATGGATTCTACATTCTATTGTTGATTCGGAAAGATGCTTTTATTAATCAAAGGAGCGACCCCATGTACTGATTAGGTTAGATAATTAGCAATAATTACCTCAGTATCATGATGCTTTTCTCTTAACACTGAGCCCACCAGCCAATTTCATTTAATCAGATTAAACTATAAGGTGTGTAACGGGGGCGCGGGAATGGGTTAAGTGGATGCGGGAGTGTGCATGAAGGGTGAGGAATTTTGATAGGATGAGAGGGTGTGGGAGAGGGAAGTGTGGAAATGGAAAATATTGGGGTCACTTTTTTCACCAAGTTATGAGTCATATTGCTCTGTCAGCTAATCCTCTGTGTGTGTGTGTGTGTGTGTGTGTGTGTGTGTGTGTGTGTGTGTGTGTGTGTGTGTGTGTGTGTGTGTAAGAGATAAAGAGAGGGGTTGGGAGGCAAGAAGTATAGAAAACAGAGAAAGAGGATCATGGAAAGAATGAAAAAGAAGAGATATAAAAGTCAAAGAAGACAGCATGAGAGAGCAAGAAGAGAAACCTGAAACAAAAAGAGAAAGAGGGAAAGGAGCAACAGAGCTGGGGGGAGAGAAGGAACAGGTAGGGAAATAAAGTCAATGAGAAAATACGATTATAGGTTAAGAAGACAAAAAAGAAAAAAAAAAACGAAGTCATACTTTTTGGCCCAACGTACTCCTACAGATATAGATTTTTTTTCCCTTTCCTTTTGTGTATATTGGAAAGCCGGGAGCTCCATGTCAGAAATGGTTTCTAAAGGTGTGCATTGCTGTAGAAATTATCTGTAAAGGTGTAGGGGATAAATCTGATTTGATATTAAATAGTTTGCAGGAAGTCTCGTAGAATCTGGTCTTCATGTTCTTACTGTTTTGGCCCCAGGCTCCTCTGGACGAGAACATGGTGGCCTGCAGGCAGAAGTTGAACTTGTGTAGGAGTTTACCAACTTGAATTCGGGATAAGGAGGGAACTGGTACATGCTTGTACAACAAAAGGGACATTTACTAGGTTCCATCGGTGCCCCCGCATGAAGGTGTCGCTCTCCAGTACCAGGGGGTTTATAATTGTCTAGTTGGTTACATAAAGGGTAGGAATGGTCTGATAGGATTGGGATGGGTCGAGGGTGTTACAAAATGTTTGTATTATCTGAAATATTGCCCGACAAAGGTCTGAAATGGTCTATATTCATTGAGGATGATTTAGGAATGTTTTATGAATGCTGTGTCGAGAAACAACAAGTGAGGTATGGAGTAGCTTGAAGGGATTCTGACATAATAAAATTGACACGTTAGAGGTTCAGAGGTGTCATAAATAGATGTCAGTAGCTAGGTATAGTCTAACAGACGTACTGAATGGTCTGTAATAATATAAAATGGTCTGTTAAGAATCTGGAAGGGTGTTAAACGGCTAGGGATACTTCAGAAATAATCTATAATGGTATAAGGGAATAACCTGATGAAGCATTGGGTAGTTTGGAGTGACTCCGATATAGCTTGAATCTGTCTCTGAAAAGCCACTGATTTTTTACACAAGTCCCTGAACAGCCAGAATTATTTGTGAATGGTGTGGGGTAATCGAAGTAGGTGTACAAACGAACAGGCACAAAAATTACACATATACCACAGATGCATAGTGAACACACACACACACTCACACACACACACACACACCTCAGGAACCTCAGCTATCTCAGGCAACTGATAGCAAACCCTTCACTTTATCCTCCTACTATCCCTATACTCACTTCAAAGCCAAAGGAGGCTGTTGTGTGTATGTGTGCAACGACATATCTTGCTCTTTTGTTCCTGAACTTGAATCTTCAGAATTCTCTACTCCTGGCTTTGGCTATCCTGTCATTCTCTGACTAACTGTGTCTGTGCTGTTTACTTATCCTCTAATTCTACTGACTATGAAAAATTCTTCGGCTATCATACACCTAAGATGGATAATCCCATATTTTTCTCTTTTTTCTGAAATGACCCTTCTAGGTGATTTCAATGTTCACCACCCTTTCCTCTCTGTTCACTGATCCACCTTGTGTACAAGCCTATATCTATTCTATCCTTAATGGCCTAGAGCAGTTTGTACAACACTCTACCTGTATCCCTGACTGCCTTAGAGAGACTTCCAATACACCTGACCTCTTTCTTACATTGAATCCTTCTGCTTACACTGTTAATCCTTTCTCTCCATTGGGCTCCTCCGATCACAACCTTATCACCTTAACCTGTCCTGTAAGGCATGTGGACCCTCCCAACAAACGGCGGCTGTGGCACTTTGGAGCTGCTAATTTGAGGCCTTGAGGAAGTATTTCATTGATGTTCCCTGGAATGATTATTGCTTCCATGGCCGAAAGCCACTTGGGTGTGCCTTGAGCATTACGGAGGTCATTCGCTCAGGCATGAAAGCATACACTCACATATCCTTTAACTAATGCATAAAAAAAAAAAAGGGTTAATCGTGCTTGCTCAAATGTTGTCCATAACTAGAAGGCCTACAAAAGGTACTGGAGCCAACCCATCCATGAATCTAATCTCTTTTAAATTTCTGCCCGGAATCTTGCTAGTTTCTCCCTCTGCTAAAAATAGCTTCACTCTTACTAAATGCTCTGAATTCTCCAACTCAAATTCTTCCTGCCCCTTCTGGCTCCTTGCCAAAAACCGTTCTAACAACTTTACCTCATCATCTTTCCCTCCTCTTTTTTAGTCTGATGGCTCTGTTGCTATTTTTTTCTACTGATAAAGCAGACTCTTCACTCAGGCTTTCTCCACCAGCTCTGCATTAGATGATTCCTGTGCTGTTCCCCCATCACTTCCTCCCTCTGACTTCCACATGGCTGTCATTAAGGTTTCTTCAGTTGATGTATTTTCTGCCATCACTGGGCTCAGCACTAACAAGGCATATGGTCCTGACAGGGTCCCTTCTGTTGTCCTTCACAACTGTGCTCCTGTGCTTACACACTGCCTAGGTAAACTCTTTTGCCTTTTTCTGTCAACTTGTACCTTTCCTTTTTGCCGGAAGTTTGTTCTCATTCATCCTGTCCCCCAAAAATAGTGACCATTCCTAGCCTTCCAACAATCACACACTTGAATTAACATCCTGTATTTCAATTTTTTTTCAGTTTATCCTTAACAACAAATTATAAAGCACGTTTCCTATCACAACCTTTTTTCCTATCGTCAGTATGGGTTCAGCTAGGGATGCTCCATTAGTAATCTTCTCACCTACCTTTCAGACTCCTGGTCATTCTCCTTTTGGCACTTTGGCAAAAGCTTTGCCATTCCTACTGACATGTCAAAGGCTTTCGATCAAGTCTGGCATAAATCTTTAATTTCCAAACTGCCCTCGTACAGTTTCTATCCTTCTATCAATGCCTTCATCTCAAGCTTCCTTTCTGATCATTCTTTGGCTGCTCTTGTAGACGGCCACCATTTTTCTCCTTGACGGTCTAGACCTGTCAATAGTGGTGTTCCTCAGGACACTGTCCCATCACAAAGTCTCTTCCTTCTGTCCATCAATTACTTTCTAAGCTGGACATCTAATCCTATCCACTCATTCACTGATGATTCTAACATTCACCTTTCCATTCGCTTCCCACAGCATCCATCTCAGCAGTTACTTGAACAAACAAGGGATGAGGCTATGACAAACCTAATGTCTGACTTGGCTCATATCTCTGAATTGGGTAAAAGTACTCTTGCTCTTTTTATTCTATCAAAAAGTCAGTTGCTAAGTTTTTTAAACCCGTCAAAATCTTCTGCAGGATTTATCCTGGAAAAATCATCTAACCTGTCATGTAAAATCTGCGTCCAAGAGATTGGATGTGATAAGCCAACTCTGTACCTTCTTTGCCCCTACATAGTTGATGACCTTATAGACGGGTTTTATTCTCACCTGTGAAGAGTACAACTCTTATCTATGGTGAGGCTCTCCACATACAGCTCTTCTTAACAAGGTGTAGTCAAAGGCTTTTTGTCTCATCAACACTCCTCCTCTTATTGGCTCCCTTTAACCTCTGTCTTTTCGCCGCACTGTTGTATCTTTATCTTTTTTCTATTGTTTCGTCAATGGTCACTGCTCCTCTGAACTATCTGCTTGCATCCCTCCTCCATTGCAGTGGGCACGTAGCACCCGTCTAGCAACAAATTCTCATCCCATTTCTTTCCAATTCTTTAATGCAAGAGTTACTCCCAGTCCATCATGTATGCAACAAGTCACCTCTGGAAAGGTCTTCCTCTATCTGTAGTTCCTATCGCTTATGATCTCCTGTCCTTCAAACGCAGTGTGCCCAGGCATCTCGAAATGAACGGACAGCACTTTTTTTGTTTCTTCTTAGAGAGAAGAATTTTTGGGAGCTCCTAGCCTTTGGTTCCTTCTAGCTTGCATAAAATAGAACTTACTTCACATAAGTCAGCTCTTGGGCTTGTGACTTGCTTCATGAATGCATCACAGAGTTTTCTTTTGGAGCAGCACCACACATTTTTCATGGGATATTTGGCATTCTAGCTTCTCCCATCCCCACTCGCTAGTTTGAGGCCAAAAGCAAAGTTATATTAGGTAAAATAGACGAAATCCATGCACTTACTGATTCATAGCCCATAACCTTAGCATCTGAGGAAAACTTAAAAAAGTTTTCTGGTGATGAAATCGTCAGCAATGACGACTGTGGATAATGGGAGAATATTTCATGTATCGTAAGCAGCACGTCACTCTTGTTGGACTAACCAGCATTTTTGTACTTACGTTTCGACATAACTGAGTTTCGTTCATAATTTAGTTGTCAGTTTCAAAGCAAACGGGAAGTTTTATACCACAGCAACTCTGTATCTACGTCAGTTAGAGCTCTCTTTTGTATTGTTTTTGTTTTTTCTTGGAAGGAACGTTCATGCGGGCTCAGCCTTTGGTTCCTTCTTCCTAGCATAAAAAAGAAAAAAGAAAACGTAGGTAATGCCATTCCCAGGACAATAATTGTCGTCTGAAATCATTTTCGAATGGCTGCTAAAGTGGCTTTATTGCCGCACCACAGAGCCTGTTTTACAACTCCCTTGTCACATTCCACTGATTCAAGGAAAGATATAGGTTCAGCATGAAAATGTTTAATGAATATATTTTCTTTGGAACAGCTTTAGCTCCAGTAATACATTTTGTTATGTTATAAATTTATTCTTCAGGAATCAAATATGCCTAAAGTACTCTAATTTTTTTTCGAAATCAGTAACAGACCACAAAAAAGTGCATTCAAAGTGAAACATCTGCTTCATTAAATCGGCTTTGATTTTGTCCTATACCCTCGACCTTTACCTGGCTGCTCTCAGAATCGAATCACTTCATTATTGAAAGTCCCTCAACCAATGTATCAAAATGGACCATAATCAGTTCACAACTATTTAATTAATACTGTTCAAGCACACACACACACACACACACACACACACACACACACACACACACACACACACACACACACACACACACACACACACACACACACACACACACACACACACACACACAAAGTAAAACAATATATACATGCCTGGATGACTGCAAGCAACTGTAGAAATTCTTTGATTAGAGGACTAATGTTTGTTCCAGAATAACTTAAAATCCACCGACAAGAGAGAGAGAGAGAGAGAGAGAGAGAGAGAGAGAGAGAGAGAGAGAGATTTGTATGGGGAAAGAAACTATTATTTACAGGTGATTAGGATCGATAAACCCAGGCAGACCCACACTACGTAACGTGTGGTCCAGGTGAAGGATAACTACTGTGCATTTTTTTTTTTTATGTCTACATAAAAAGCATGACATTGTCAACCTGGAGCAATCTTCCACAGCTCCCTCCACGAGGGCTGGCCATCATTGGTCACATCTTACCCAGAGCAAGTCAGGGGCGAACGTCTGACAGTATCCAAATTCTCTTGTGCCTAGGCTTAGTCCCATAACTGTGCATAAAACCTTCAGCCAGGAACTCCTGGACAGGGGAGGTGGGACAGCTTTTGGGGGTCTCACCCAGTCTACATCATAGCCATAGTGATGATCTACCATTGTGGAAAATTTCATTTTCTTAGTTATCCCTTGGACTGTGACAGACCTCCTGGAAGTCTGTGTGCATAACTATGATGGGCCTCCCAGCAAAGGGCGGATCGCATTTCTTGCGCTCTGTTATTCCCACCTGTCTCTTGATATTACTTACTGTGTGGGTCACGTGGATTCCTCCCAAGCTGCAGGAGGAATTGCACTAGTCATTCTGCCACTGGCCTTCATATAGTGAGGATAGTGCCATCTCTCACCCCCCACCCCTTCCATCATTGCTCAGCTTGGTTGAAAGCAAGCCCAGTGCAACATATTGCCAAGTGTAAACTCCGACAGCACTGTAAAATGGGAGAATGTGGAAGTGAGGAGAAACTGCTAGGAAGTGAGGAGAAAACTGCTATAAATGGAGCACATGATTCGGCCTCTCCACACCCTGCCTTGGTTTTCTCTACCCAAACCTGTGTTTCCCGGACAAGTGTTTTTCCTTAATTACCCTATCTCTCCATGCCCTACCCAGCATCTCCATACTCTATCCTGCCTTTCCGTACCATAACCTACCCTGTATCACCCTACTCTACCTTGTCTTCACCTATCCTACCTGCATCTCCCTACTCTACCCTGCCTATCCCTATCCAATCGTGCCTTTCCCTGCCATGCTTTGGATTTTCCTACCCAATGCTGCACCTCCCTACCGAATCCTGCCTCTCTCTACCCTACCTTGCCTTTGCCTACCCTACCCTGCCCCTCCATACCTTACCATACCTTTTCCAGTCCTACCTTGCCTTAAAATACAATGCTTTGCCTCTCCCTACCTGCATCTCCTTACCAAACCCTGCATATCTCTATTAAACCCTGCCTTTCCCTACCCTGCCCTGCATTCCCTATCATGTTCCCTATTTTACCCTACCTGTTCCTACTCCACCCTGCCATTCCCTACTCTACTCTGCCTATCCCTGTCATACTTTGACATTTTGTACCCAACCCTGCATCTCCTTACACTACTGCGCATCCCCATACTCTACCTTGCCATTCCCTACCCTTCCGTACCTTTCCCTGACATGCACTGAATATCTCCAAAGGACTCTGCCTTTCCTCACATAGAGGACATGCAAATGCCTTGGGAGATTAATCCCTCCATTGCCGACCGAGTGTAACTTGTCGGGACCTACTGGCCTACCCCGGGGCCGATTTTTGAAGTTTCGAAAATGATTTTTTTACTTGCCAAATTGAAAAGGAGCGTCAGATGTACCCTGCAGTGCAACGTTGAGCTTCCTAGACCCATCCTGAGCCGAGCAATCGAACATGGAATTGCAGTGACGCAACAGAGCACAAAGTGTTTTTGTTTTGTTTTTTTACCAAAAAACATTGTCTGTGGTGCTGAAATAATGTGAAATGGCTAAATATGTTTATTTTGAAAATTTTATATCCACCCTTGTGCACAGACATCAAATTTATTTACGTTATATGCACGGTTAGTTTAACCTGAGACGTCCCGTCGACGTATGGGTACGTTGCAACATTTTGCATTTGCCAGTCCCATCGACGTACTGGTACGTTTTGCAATTGCAAGGTCCCTAATTTGCACAATATTCAATTTTCACGCGTGATTTTTCGTATGCATACACGGGACACCTTCCTCTATTCCTCTACAAGATGCCAAGCAGGGACAATGCCTTACACTGCATAACCTCCCCCCTCCCCCCCACATCACTGTCACGGCAATTCACCTGTTACCAGTGACCTGGCCAATAAAGACATTCAGGGCCAGAGTGATTCCCCAATCGATGACAATGTGGAGGACAAAGTTTACATAGGATTAGAGGAAGAAACAGTCAGAAATGATGATCAGGTAATGTGGCAAAAGAAGGTCAGGAATGGTGATGAGCTAGTGAGTGAAACAATGCTTATAATGCCTATATTACTGTTTGAAAACCTATATACTCTCATACTACATATAAATTCGTACCAAATAAATAAATAAATACCGTTTAGGAGTGGTGTGGAATAGTTATCCTCCCATAGAACTCGTTTTCTTTGCAGCCAGCCTGATAGAAAACCCTGTAAGGTAAGGAGGTACTCCTACCTGTATTGAGTATTTTAAACCTCAGGTGAGCGATTTCTCAATGAATTTTCGATGTTTCTCACCAAAAGCAAAGGTTTAAGCCAAAAAAAAAAAAAAAAAAAAAAAATGGTCGGGACTGGGGGGTGTTGGAGGTGTGAAAGTGGTCGGGACATGACGGGTTAAACAGCCTTTTCATATAGAGGTGTCATATAATAGCTGACATGATGGTGACTGTATAGAGGGAGTGTATACCAAGAGGATGATCATATTTACTGTGGACACAGCCAGGTCACAGGCTGCATATGATAGTTTCAAAATTAATTATATGTAAGGGTAAAGGAGGTTTCTTAAACATTATGGAAGTCAAAGCCATCCAGACTCCATTCTGCATCTGAAGTCAAAATATACAAATAAACAGAAATATCTGGCTCTCACTAATATTAATTTTGATCTGTCAAGTCAGTATATTTCTCTCATGAGCCAGCCGTTGATATCACCACCTACCTAAAGTTTGTTATCTGACACTGGTAATAAGGTGTAGTGCATCCTTACCTACCGAATATTAACTCGTTTATATTATGCCCTGAATGAAAAAAAAAAAAAAGACAAAAAATATAACCACCACTTCGCATTCATTCTCCCTCCCCTACCTACCCTCCCTTCCCTCCCTCAGTCCACCCCAACAAAATCTCTCGTCCCCCACCCACCTTCCCTTCTCTCTCTGGCCCCTCCCTCTCAGCCCCTCTTGTTCCACTGTGACTTGCTGCGCGTAAACGAGGCACCCTGAGGCACGGGGTACTGGAGGATAGGTGATTATTTATGACCGCGACTGTAGGTCAGTATCAATGCACCCCAGACGTTTGTTCACTTCCCCCAAATTTTCGCAGTTTTCTGCAAGTCGCTCTGAATTGACGCCAGCGCCCATGGTACAGTAAAACGTCATTTGATGACGCCGGCGGCCACAGAGGGATTAAGTAAATTTGTGCTAAGACCTTATTGGAGACTTGGGTGAGTGATTGCAGTGCTCTATACAAAGGTGAAATTGATGCTCACAATGAAGTTATAAGTTATAGTGGATTGCTATAGCTATAAGAGCAAAGCTAAATACTGACAGGAGACAAAAGCACTGTAAGAGAATATAATTAGTGTAATAGTGAATAAGGACATCAGTGACTAACACTGCAGTGCACTACACAAAAGTGAGTGACACTTACTACAAAGTTATTGTGGATTGCTGTGTCACTAAGAGCAAAGCAATGTACTGACAAGAGATAGAAAATATGAAAGATAACATAAATTAGTGTCACAGTGAAAATGAGACTGTAGGGTGACCCTGCAGAGTGCAACACAAAACTAAAAGTGATACTTGCTGTGAGCTTATTATAGAATGCTATAGCTATAAGTGCAAAGTTAAGTACTGACGTGAGACTGAAAGGAAGTGCATAACACGTAAGAAAAGATAAATTAGAGTAATAGTGAATGGGACACTGGTGAGTGACACTGCAATGCACCTTACAAAAGTGAAGTTAACTCTCTGTATGAAGTTACTGTGGACTGCTATAGCCTAGTTATAAGAGCAAAGATAAGTAATGAAAGCCAGAAATTTCATTCCTAAGTGCTTAATTAGGAGTAAATGGTAGAGGTGGGATTATTAAGAGACTAATCTGGTGGGAAAATCAAGTGCTATGTATTTTCCAGCACGTGGAAATTTTGTGTCATTATTTTACGTCCATGACTTAAACATGACCATGTAGTAATCTTTGGTAACAATGAGTGATATGTTTAGTAAAAAAAGGCAGTACCTCTAAAGAAAACAGATGTTACCTCAGTTAGTATCACACTTACATAGCATGTGTAGCACACCAAGTTTAGCATTTCATATTTTGCTTTTGACGGTTGCAACCAAAACCACATTTTGGTACAAAAAGTGTCTTTCCCTTTTAAAATTTGGAGATAATTAGATTTTTGGTGTTATCAAGCACGGAAGTCACCTCCCAAACTTCTTTCCCTCATGTGGCATAATAGCACTAGCAACATTGTCTTGTACCCTCCTGAGCATCTCACTCTAGCCGACTGCAAAGAACACCTTCTGTTAAACTCGTTCTCCTTCCATCCCTGAACCACCTAGTGACTTCCGGTTTATTTCATAGGTTATTGGAAAGATTGAACTTTGCTTGGCTAGTATTTAAATATGTTTGGTTCAGTATCAGTGGATGGAAATACCTACTGGATGCAGCCTATTTTTTCCGTATTTCCTACACCATGGACATGAGTTACAACTAAGCCTCCACAGCCTAAGGGTTAAAGAAAAAAAAAAAACTATGGCATTGCGCAAGAGGACCACTCTTCTTCCAGCAGGCAGTGATAATAGGAGATCCCAACTTGCCTAAATCGTGGCTCAGGTAAACACCTTCCAATATGTAAAGTTTAATGTTCCTAGGCTAGAACTTTGGCAAAGCATACTGGCTTTGCTGAGACCCCAGCAACCACCTTTATTCCCTCCACCCTTATCCCTGTGAGGGGCAACCCTTGGTGGTTCAACCCTTTCCAAAACCTCAGCAAGGTAAATACCTGTCAATATGCAAAATATCATGTTTTCTGTTAAATACTTTGGCCATGCATAACAATTTTGCCCAAGTTTACCTGGAGTGGCTCTCGGGGGTCCCACAATACTTACAACATGGTTTGGGTAAAGATGAACAATGGTGCAACAACTTGTGTTCTGAAGAAATAAACTGGCCATACCTAATGGTCTGGGTATGGTACCACAACTGACTGGCAATAGCCATCATTGGGGTTAGCCCTTGGGGGGCCCTCCGTGCCTGTAACTTGGTTCTTGGGAGGTCTGTCAGCAAAATATTGTTTTCCTTACACTCCATTCATAAGGCTGACCTCATTCTTCAGGAAAGTTAAGTATGTCAGTTAGTGAGTGGGTGATGGAGTGGCTTGGTTAGGGACAGGCATTTTACTGTATTTGGACACCCCTGAGGGTCCAGCCAAACGGAAGGAGCACTCAGAGGATGTAATACCTGCACTCACAAATTGGTGTAAGGGCTGAATATTTTATTGTGTGACCTGAACCATTGCATGATTGTTCACAATATCGAACTACTTAATTTTTGCCTCATCCATAACTCTCCCACCAGGTATGTTAAAAAGTGGATCAAAATTGTTTAAGCTGACCTTCCCTTTGACTTTGATATTTGAGTTTTTCCGTATCACTGACATTTGACTGTTTTTTATCAAAACCGAGTATCTTTCTTCTTGCCTATCCCCAAGTCTTCCACAAAGTTTGGCCTAAAGCGGATACAAACTGCTTAAGTTGTCCTTGCCATGTGACCTTGATGTCTGTTCTGTTTTTCTGAACAAGAAGAGACTATCTTCACAGATCTGTGGCAAAACAGTTGCAACCAGTTTTTAAAAGTTTCTCTCTTCGAATCACAAATAACTAAATGCCTCCTTATAGCCAAAATTTAGTATTGCTAAATAATTAGCTGATGCATCAGCTGATGCAATAGCTGACATGTCAAATCAACTCAAAATATCAGGCTGAGCAACTTCTTGTTTCATAAGAAAGTTGTTCTGATGCTTCAGAGCCGAAGCTGAAAATCGCCCAATAGTCAGCTGATGCATCTGCTGACACAACTGCTAACATGTTAAGCTGATGTAACAATTGACATCTTAAATCAACTCATAATTTCAAACTGAACAACTTTGTATTACGTAAGAAAATTGCTCAGAGCCCTCCACAGGCATATATTCGAATTTTCCTTGAAGGAGAGAGAAAGAAAAAAAAAAAAACGATCCCTCAGGTGAACCACTTAGCCTCTGCAGCAGGCAGAAACAACACGTTTACCCCTTGGTAGATCCTCAACCCTGCCACTAAGTTTGCCCCAGATCAGATTAAAAGCATTTTAGCTATTTTGTTTACACTCAGGCACACGGACTGGGCTTTGACCTTGCCCTAGGCCTTTTAGGCTCTTGACTGATGGTTCTTAGTATCGATTTCCTTCGCTTTTGCCGCACCCTCACTTCTTCCACACAGTTTGGTGTAATTTGGATAAAGAGGGTTTAGTCTGATTTTGCTATATGAAACTTCGATCAAGCCCTGTGACAAAAGCATTTGATATTTTGTTCACATAAACAGTTGATCACCCCCTTAACAAAAACCTCAGCCAGTCCATGAAGTTTGGATATAATCAGATAAAATTTTAAGTTATTTCGCACACACACACACACACACACACACACACACACACACACACACACACACACACACACACACACACACACACACACACACACACACACACACACACCGCTCGCTGGTGCAGTGGTAACGCTCTCGCTTGCCAACTGGTTGACGGGAGTTCGCGCTTCGCTCAGGTTGCGAAAAAGTTTCACTGACGAAGTGGGTGGTTACTGTCCCCCTTGAGCAAGGGGACGGGTGTGTGCGTGTTTGAAGGTCACAGCCTTGCCCTTAGATCGGACTATATGAGCTCTCAGCTCCCTTCCGGGAGGGTAAAAGCTGACGATCACGACCATCAAGTGATCCTGACCGACCTGGTGAATTACACACACACACACACAACGTGTGGATACTATTTGTAACTCTGCAGGCTGATGTTTGGGTGTCTTTGTTGCCTTGGTGTCAAAAAAAAAAAAAATGAAAGCAGGATCTGGGCAAAAAGGATTTCACTTTTCTCCAGCAACTCCTGCTGCAAACATCTAAATGTTTTTTTTATTATTATTATTATTTGCGAGCCTTCCTCCTATACCATGCTGTGTTATACATGTTTATGGTAACGTAATAAGATGACTCAATATCTCCCAGTTTTGGAAGCTTTTAAGTTTTTATATATATTTTTCTCCGTCATATTTGCAAAAATAACCCACTATTGTTTTACTGTTACGACTGTAGATTAATATGCAGGTAACCTCAGTTGCTTTTACAGCTATTATATTTACCAAGTTTTGATAACTTGCCTCTTGCGTAAGTCAAACGATATGCCGAACTGAGAGAGACCCTGGTGTGACATTGCTAGATATCCCAACCATAACTTTTGTTGGGAGGACGTTAAGTAACTGCTGTAAACCATCAACTGGTAAGGGAATCTCTTACCTAACAACGGGAGCATTTCAGGAGACAGGCGTCTCAGCAAAGGGATTAAGATGCATTGTGTCCCAGAGCTCCATACTTGATAAAGACACTGGTTCTCAAACTATGGGTTGCGGTCCATAGGAGGGTAGCGGGAGGAATTTCTACGAGTAGCTGTGACGGAATACGCCTAATGTTTTCATTTTTTTTTTTTTTTTTACTTTGTTGAAATATCGTTTATAGATACTACACTATTATTGTATTTCTAATAACCTCGATAGACTGTGTGCTGGTTACTCCCTGTAGAAGATGCTAAGTTTATTTTGAAAACAAAGTGTTATTTCACTGTGTGTTCCATTTTTTTAAACTCTGTGAATGAAGAGGCCTTGAAGTACTTCAAATAAGGCCACACTCGAAAAGCGCTAAGAATAACTGGTTAAAAGATCTGGAGTGGTCTGCGAGTGATGAATGAGACATGATTCTCATTCCAAAGATGATGAATACAGCCCGTACGGAAAGCTGTGCAAGTAATGAAAAGCCCCTAAATGACACCTTGGAATGGATGAATAAGATTTGCACGGCCCAGGAATAAAAAATAAAATATGAATGCTCCGTGGAATGATGACTAATACCTGAGTGACATCTGGCTTGATGAATAAGACCTAATGAAAATGTAACTGAATGACATCAGGAATGATTAATAAGACTTGAATGACCCCAGAAATAACAAGCAAGACCTGAATGACCCCAGGAATGATTGATAAGACCTCAAAGGCTCAAGGAATGATTAATAAAAGCTGAATGACCCCAGGAATGATTGATAAGACCCGAATGACTTTGGGAATGATTAGTAAGACCTGAGTGAACCCATGAATGATTAATAAGACTTGATTGACAAGGAATGATGAGTAAGGCTTGAATGACCCCAGGAATGATTAATAAGACCTGAATGACTCCAGGAATGATGAATAAGACCTGAATGACTCCTGCAATGATGAATAACAAGTGAGGGGTCCTAGGAATGATGAAAAAGACCTGCATGATCCCAGGATTGGTGATTAAGATCTGGCTAGTTCCTGGGATGATGAATATAACCTTAATACCTCCTGGAATTGTCTAGACTACTAGACCGATGGAAAATCTGAAATTCCATGGGGTCAAAGAATCGAGGAGGAGGAGGAATAGGAAGAGGAGAGATACTGAGTGAAGAGAAAGGAGAATGGTAGAATTTATGAGAGATGGAAAATGTAAGACAGGAAACACAAGAGATGGATGAAAAAGGAAGGACATTGCGTGAAGAAAGATGAAGAGAAGGAGGAGGAGTAAGCAGAAGAAGAGAGGAAGGAAAGATAACAGCCAGGAGAGGAAGTAAATACCGAAGAGACGGTGAAATATTGGACGACGAGAGAGGAGGCAGGGAGGAAAGCAAGTTCTGAGAGGTGGAGAATGGACGTCAGGGATGGAAGGTATGAGAGATGTAGAAACGAAGGAAAGAGAGACGCAGAGAAGAGACGGATGATGAGCAAAAGCAGGACATTCAGAGGGATATCAGGAAAGGAAAGAGAAGAAGGATATAACAATAAAAAAATGGAGGTGAAAGAGGAACCCATGAGAGTTGAGGGATAGGCTACTGGCGAGGAATCAAATGGAGGAGGAGGAGAGGGGGGCAGAACTGAAAATGGTTGCAGAAAGTTCAAAGCTGGAAAACAGAAGAGGTGAAGGATGGAAGTAAGGGGAATGTTTAGGAGGGGGGAGAGAGAGAGAGAGAGAGAGAGAGAGAGAGAGAGAGAGAGAGAGAGAGAGAGAGAGAGAGAGATTTTTGGGGGAACAGAATTTGAAGGGCAGGGGTAACTGACGTTAAACAGAGTAAAGTTTGTACTGAGTTCGTCCGATCATATTGCGAAGGAAAGTTAGCTCATTATTGTACATGGATCCAGGAAAGTATCTGCACAATATGAAACAAGAAAAGTGGCACTGTAAGGTGGACTGTGAAAAGTGAATGTTAGGTGAGTCATTGAATTGTCACTATGAGATGTGGCAGTGTGAGATGCGACTGAGAGATGTGGCAGTGACTAAGTTCTTTCAGGTGAAGGAATGATTTTGAGGTTTGGCAGTGAGCAGTGCAACTGAGTAGGATATCACATTTGAGATCTGACTGAGATGTAACTGTGAGGTGTGAAATTGTGAAGTATAAACTGGTCAGGGACTGGTGGTGTGAGAAACGACTGAGGTGTGGCCAAACGAGGTGTGACTGTGAGGTTTGTTAGTATGCAGTGTGATCCGCGTGCATTTTGTGTTTGTGTGTGTTAGAGTTATGGTAATATTTTCTACCCCACAAAGACTTTCATAAAACTTCTGATGTTGATAGGAAAATATATGAATATTCATAAGCTCATCACTCCCAGACACATTCCCTTCAAACTTAAGCAAACACAAAACAGGAAGAACGAACACAGTAATGAGGATATCATACTTAAAGAATCCTTTGTGATAATACAAGAAGGGGAAACATTTTAACTTAGTTTTATAATGCCCTGATTGATCTATATGGAGGAAACTGAACTCACAAATTTGAGTTGTGTCCATGTAGAAACAAAATGGTTTCGGACAAACAAAATGGTTTCGGCCAGACTTCGACCATTTTCAAGAAATACAATGTTACAAGGAATTTCTACACACTATTTTAAAGAAGAGGTAATCGGTGATTGCAAGAGAATAGTAAAGTTGAAATATTTCATCTCTGTGCAAAAGAAGTTTCAAAGGTATGGATGATGAGTGACTGGAGGTGGAGCCCTTTATCGTTAACACTTCCGATGGTAATTCTAAAGCCTTTGGACTTTATCCTTTTCTTGGTTTGCAGCCTTGTTACTCAATATGCAAAAGTAGGAAATGATGATGATAATGAAGAAAGAGATATATAATTCCAGAATCAATAAGTAGTAGTGGAAAATATATAGTGTAAGTGAGGGTAATAGGTTAGTTTTTACTGCTGCTCACCAATCTAAGTAGAAGTAGCCGAGGGGTGTAATTATACAGAGAAGGTTATCTGGCCACCAATCTCGATAGCATAGTTTTAGGTACTTGTAGAGAGATAGGGCACTTGATTATGGATCGTTAAGCTCAGCCAGAATAAAGTAGTGAGACGTAGTGACAACTCTTGGGTTACTCACTTTATTGAACACAGTTATAAAAAGTGAGTTACAGTTTAGTAGAGCGTGATCCTAACGTCGAACCTTCTCACTAGCCCTTCTCTCCCCTTTCTCTCTCTGACCCCTTCTCACTGTATCTTACCCTCATGTTAAAGGGCCTACTCTCCAACCCCTTCTGATCTGAAGGGACCTCTCCGACATTACATACAGCATGGGGAGGATGTGTATGGGAAATTTCCTATCACGTGGACTAACTGACTAGGGTTGGTTACTCCATGTGTTTGGATACGTCATGAAATTCTTGGTTGTCTGGTCTACGAGGAAGTTTGAGATACATTGCATGTTTAAGGAATCTTGATGTCTGGGACAACAAAGGTTGTGGATATACATTATGTGAATGAACATTCCTGGTTTGTCTAGGCAAGGGGATGTGTTCTCTAACTCTTCCTGGAGGACTCAGACATAACTACCTTTTGTACATATTGTTCTATCTATCTATCTATCTATTGCCAGGCGCCTCAATCCCGTTTGGGGTGGCCACAAACAAATCGCCTCCAAGTCGCCCTGTCCCCCGCCATTTCACTGTCCTGCTTCCAACTCACACCCCCCTCTCTCATATACCTCTCCACCCCATCCCTCCATCTCATCCTCGGCCTCCCCCTCCCTCTTCCCCCCTCCACCTCACTCACATACACACTCTTCGTCAGTCTTTCACCCTCCATCCTCTCCACGTGGCCAAACCATCTCAGTGTGTTCCTCATAACGCTTCCTATCACATCCACATCAACACCACAACACTCCTTTATATCTTCATTCGTCAGCCTGTCTCTCCATGTGACTCCACAGGCTCCTCTTAAATAACTCATTTCCACTGCTCTCACTCTTGACTTGTGTCCTTCCAACAACGTCCAAGCTTCACTTCCGTACGTTAGAGTTGGTATCACAATACTGTCATGTAGTAACTTTTTCACTTCCATGCTCACTTCCCTGTTTCTTATCACTGCTTTCAAGGAACCAGCAACCTTTCTTCCCTGCTGTACCATTTCAGGCACTTCACACTCCAAACCTCCATCCTTACTCATCACACTACCCAAGTACTTAAACGTCCTCACATTTTCCAATTCCTCACCATCCAACCTCGCTGTACATTCACTGACTTCACCTCTCTCAAAGACCATCACTTTACTCTTCCCTACATTCACCTTTAGATTCCGTTTCTTACACACTCTCTCAAACTCATCCACCAAGCCTTGCAGCGCCCCTTCGTCTTCACTCAACAACACAGTATCATCTGCAAACAATAGTACAGGGGGTTTCCAAACACTATCCTCTCTCACCAGGGCCACTCCAACATCCACTACACTACCTTGTACCTCTTTTATTACCCCATCCATGTACAGATTGAACAACCATGGAGACATGACACATCCCTGTTTCAAACCAACTTTCAAAGAGAAAAATTCACTTAGTTCACCATCCACACGCACTGCAGCCTTCGCACCATTGTACATACTCTTCACAGCATTCAGCAACTTCCCATCTACTCCATATATTCTTAACACTTTCCACAATCCTTCTCTATCCACCCTGTCATATGCTTTCTCCAAATCCATGAAAGCCGCATACAACTTCTTTCCCTTCTCTAGAAACTTTTCCACTAAAGATCTAAGAATGAATATCTGATCTACACAACCTCTTCCCTTCCTAAAGCCTCCCTGTTCTTCTCCAACTAATTTCTCTGTTCTTTCTCTAACTCTGTCAATAAGTATCCTACCATACAGTTTTCCTATTATACTAAGAAGACAAATGCCCCTATGATTACCACACTCTTCTTTTTCCCCTTTTCCTTTGTACAAGGGAATAATTATACCTGACTTCCAATCCTCCGGGACTCTACCTTCCTCCCAGGCCAATCTGCACATCTTCCACATCCATTCTACTACTATCTCTCCCCGATGCTTCAGCATTTCACCACAGACTCCATCAATTCCTTGGGCTTTCCCCGATTTAACTTTCTTCATTGCTTCCACAACTTCTATCCTACTGATTTCTTCCTGTCTTCTCACCTCCCTCCTTCTCCCAGCCATTGCCCAGCCACTTACAGTATACTCGCATTACTTCCATCCTCTACGTTCAACAATTCCTTAAAGTGTTCTCTCCATCTGCTCACTTTTTCTCCCTTCTCCACTAGTAATCTACCATTTTTATCTTTCACTCCCCTGCGAACTTCTCTTCCACCCTGTCTTACTCTTTTCACCTCTCTCCAGAACATTTTCTTACAGTCCCTCCACTTTACACTCAAATTCCTTCCAAATTCCTCATCCACTCTCTTCTTACTCTCTCTTACTAATATTTTCACCTCTCTCTTTCTTTCTACCTATAGTTATATACAGTAGGCTCACACAGTGTGCATCATCACAGTGCGCGATTCACATTGTGCGTGAGTGACCAAAAATCATAACCAAAAACCTCAAATGCACGAGTTTACCTCACAGAATGCGAGCTAGAGGCAAGGAGTGGCTCAAAAACGCCATTTTCTATTAGTACGCGACCCCCCCCCCTCACATAATACATCACATGTCATCATATTGATGCGCTGAAATTCCGGAAATTCAACCGCACAGCTTGGGGTACAAGGGGGTGGGCACGCCATAACAGTCCTGGCTCGTGTACAGTGCGGATCTGCTCTCTACAGCTAACCTGTCGTGTAAAATGTGTGGCATTTTTTTGGTGCTCCAGCCTGGTCTGTACTTTGCCGCCCCATGGCTCCAGCCCCAAGAGTTAAGAAACTTCTGACGCATGCCACCAAGTTAGAGATTATCAAGATGAAGGAGGACGGACAAGGAAGCACCACCACTGGGAAAGCCCAGGGACTGATTGAATCAACTGTGAGGACAGTGTGGAAGAACCGTGATGCCATAAGGGCTGTAGTGAAGACGTATGGTGCCTCTGACCTAGACGCCCGTTCGCAGGTGGGAAATCGTGCAATAATACTAATGGAACGGTATCTTGTCACCTTCATAAGGAGGAAGGAGAAGGAAGGTGTTTCATTGAATGGCAGATTTATTTGGAACCAAGCCCAGCTCTTTTACAAGGCAGCATCTTGCAAGTTAAATGTGGACAAACCTTTCAAGGCATCGGTTGGATGGCTGGACCGTTTTCTGAATTTCAAGGAACTCCATCATGTCAAAGTGTCTGGTGAACGTGCCTCAGCCGATAAGCCGGCCGCGAGAAACTATCCTGTGATATTTAGAGCACTTCTTGAAGAGGGACAGTACACTAAGAACCAGATCTACAACGTCGACGAAATGTCGTTATACTACAAGGCCATGACCAAATCAACTTACATCACCAAGAGACAGAAATAAGCCCCTGGCTGCAAGCTCCAGAAGTGTAAGATGATGGTAATGTTCGCCATCAACCTGTCTGGGAGCCACAAGATGAGGCCAGTTGTTGTACACACAGCTTCACACCCAAGCAGCTACAAAAACCTCACGAACATGGACGCAAGTGGCGTGTACTGGTGCAAGTCTGCAAATGGTTGGATGACCGGGAACATTATGGCAGACTGGTTAACGAGGCGATGCGTCCCCGATGCCAGGACCAAGTGTCGGGAACTGGGCATTCCAATTAAGATGCTCCTTGTGCTGGACAGTGCACCAAGTCACCTTCTATACCTAGAAGATCTGTACAAGGATTGTCGTGTTGTGTTTCTGCCACCCCGAACGACGTCACTAGTGCAGCCACTGGATCAAGAACTGATCGCCATTGTGAAGCACTTCTACCATAAGCAAGTGTACGACTACCTACGCAGTAAGACCAACACACAAGAGGAGCTTCATGCCCTACAAGAAGATCACGCTGAAGACCTCAATGAGGCACCTGCTCCCATTCCATCTCCGCCAGGAGCTGTATCCCGACCTGCCACAGGTGCCATGACTGTTGAGGCATTTTGGCATCGTTTTACAGTGAAGGACGCAGTTGACTTTCTCCTACAAGCATGGCTCCAGATTACACTTGCAACGGTGAACCATGCGTGGCGAATGCTCATGCCTCACTTATGCATGACCCAGGAGACGGCCATTCAACCACTGGCCGAGCCTGAGGCAGCAACACTGACAGCAGCACAAGCTGTACCAGGTTTCGAGGACGTTACATTGGCAGACATAAGAGAAGTGCACGCTGCTAATGAGGCACAGCCTCCCGAGGAAGTGTTGCAATGGATAGACGAGGCTGACGCAGAGTCAAGTTGAGCAGCCTAGTGTGATGGAGGGGAATACAGAGCTGTGTATGTCAAGAATAAGCAAGATCCTTGCTGCCGTGGATAAGGAACAGGAAGTGAGCAGCCTAAGAATGGAAGAAGTTCTGGTTGGTATCGACAAACTCTTCCATTTCTACACAGACAGGCACAGGCAAGAAATAAACAGAAGAAGACAGACACTCATAACAAGTTACACACAGCGGGCTCAAGTTAGTGAAATTGAGGAACCAGCTACATCGTCTGCTCCTGTTCCTGTTGAGGATGAAGAGGATGCAATGTCAGAAGTGTCAGCATTGGACTTCGAGGGGTTTCTGGCCGAAGTGAGTGACTTTGAGGCTCCCGGGGAAGGTACTCAAGAGGAGTCTGTGGAGGGAAGTGTTGGTGCTGCGGGAGGTGTGGCAGGGGGTGTGGTGCTGTAAGTGTTGCTGCACCTCAGAACCCCTGTTATTTAAGTCCATCAGGCCTATTGTCTGCTGTTGTTCAGGTGACCACCCATATTTTTATAATTGTAGCTGTATCTGTAGTACAATGTCTGGAAAATTTAATCTTTATTATGTCTCTAAAGACCAAAAAATGTCCAGGTATGAGGGGGTACCACCCATAAGTAATTTTTCCCATAAGATTATGTATTCACAGTGCACGAGGTCGTGGACCACCCAATCTCTCGCACACTGTGCGAGCCTATTGTAATTACATATAGTATTGTGTTATTTTATGCCTACATATCGCTCGGTCACGCGAAACTGGCGTACCATCGACAGTAAATCGTCATAACATATTAATACATAATATATACACATTACAATGAAATTATAAGCTTATTAAGTGAAATACATAATATTGTAAAAGTAACATAATTGTATGAATACTGTATAATTGCAGTTACATCGTCTAAATGCTATTGTAGTTACATCAGTTTAATGCAACTGTTCCGCAAGTGTGACTGTAACATAACATTGTGTTACTGCAACGGTTGCCATAAAATTATAGCTACATTTGTTAATGCAACTGTTACATAATTGTGTTCGTCATAAAATTGTGGTTACATTTTGTTAATGCAACTGTTACATATTTCTGTTGGCCTTAAAACTGTAGTTATATTTTGTTAATGCAACTGTTACATATTTGTGTTGGCCGTAAAATTGTAATTACATTTTGTTAATGCAACTGTTACATAATTGTGTTGGCCGTAATTGTAGTTAAAGTTACATAAAACTTACATCTTGTTAATGCAACTGTTACATAATTGTGTTGGCAATAAAATTGTAGTTATATACAGTATTGTTCATGCAGCTGTTACATAATTGTGTTGGCCATAATTTTAGTAATGCTATCGTTTGTAGTTACATAATTGTAGCAACTGTAATTGCAGTAATGCAAGGTAATGCATGCGTTTGTAGTTACTTAATTGTAACAAGTGTAACATTATTATAGGAATCACAAGTGTGGTCATTGTAGCTATATAATTGATACATATGTATAAAATTAATACAATAATAGCAATACAATCATCTTATGAATCAGTCATATTTGATGTACTTGTTTATTTGAGACACCATGGGTGTATTGGCTTAGTTACGATGCATAGTTTACATGAGACACCATGGGTGTATTAGCTTAGTTATGTGAGATACCGTAGGCGTATTAGTTATATGAGACACCATAGGTGTATTAGCTTAGTTATGTTGCACAGTTTACATGAGACACCATGGGCGTGTTAACTTAGTTATGTGAGACCACAGGTGTATTAGTTATGTGAGACACCATGGGAGTATTGACTTAGTTATGTTGCACAGTTTGAATTAAGATGACATTATATGTAACCCATATTTTATTATTTTATATAAAATTATATATACAATATTTACAGTATATTCAGTGTTCCCTTAGTTTCACACATCACTTGACACTATAGTCCTCCAAAGGCTGTGAAACCAACTTGATATGTTTGCACATTTTTAAATTCATCTTTAGGTGTTGGTTGCAAGTACTAAAATGTGTGGCTGAGTATAGCACACTCTATTTTTGTTAGTCATTTTCACTTGATTTTCCTTGTCACTGTAATATGAAAGATACATGTGTACTTATATTTTAATTTCTGATCTTACTTGATTATCATAAATTATGTATGTATTATATGTTGATGTAAGGATCAAGTCTATCACTGTGTATATACGTAAGGTTGTAAATAAATGAAGTAGTACAAATAAACTAATAGAGTAATTGTTCAACTCACTGATGTTAACTGTGGTGGGAATACTGGTTAGGGTGCTGCTGCTGATGATAGTGATGATGGCTGAAGGGTGTTGGTAGGGTTCATTGAAGTAGGTCAGGGTCCTGGTATGTCTCTCAGTACTCGGTATCGTTGTCCCCACTCAGCTGATGATGACACACTGCTGAGTAGCTGTCACGCTCTGGTAGTCATGGTGGAGATGGTGGTGGCAGTAGTGTTGGAGAAGGTGGAGGTTGTGGTGGAGGGCGTGGAGGTTCAAGGAGGGAAAAAATGTGTCGATGCTACATCACCATGTCGGGTCAACACACAGATGCACATCCTTCTTTCCTTGTTCACCTCTTCGTCTTTAATGTTCGATTTTCCTTACTCATTGAGATTAACTTGCAGGCTTGTAGAGTTGTTGATAGACTTAGTTTATCGTTCATATTGTTTCTTGTAATCCTGGAGTTGTGGTTTAGAAGCGATTAGGAATGAAGTTAAGCTGTGTTGATGTGACGCCAGCTCTCGCTCTCTGCTTCGCTTGTTTGATTTTTGTTTGATTGCGTAAAGTTGCCAACTTGAGCGTAGGCGTAGATTGCTGTGATTGAGACATTAATTGGCTTCGTTTACAGCTTGCCACCACTCTCAGTGAATGTAGTGAGGTAGATATAGTAGTTTACCATTGTAGCGGTTGTGTAAACTCGTAAGGCGTAGTTTGTTGTAGTTTACTCGTAAGGCGTAGCTTGACTGTGGTTCTTTTTCACCACTCGCCATGTCCTGAGTGGCGTAGAGTATCTTAGTTGGTTCGTTATTACCGCTTGTCATCAATGTAAGTGTAGGTAGTAGGTTCGTTTTTACCGTTGCTCACCAATGTAAGTAGACATAGCCGAGGGGTGTAATTATACAGAGAAGCTTCTCTGGCCACCAATCTCGATAGCTTAGTTTTAGGCACTTATAGAGAGATAGGGCACTTGATTATGGATCGTTAAGCTCAGCCAGAATAAAGTAGTGAGATGTAGTGACAACGAGGTGAGTTACAGCACTCTTGGCTTACTAAGTTTATTGAACACAGTTATAAAAAGTGAGTTACAGTTTAGTAGAGTGTGATCCTAAGGTCGGACCTTCTCACTATCCCTTCTCTCCCCTTTCTCTCTCTAACCACTTCTCATTGTATCTGACCCTCGTGTTACCGGTCCTACTCTCGAACCCCTTCTTCTGGTCTGAAGGTATCTCTCTGACATCACATACAGCATGGGGATAATGTGTATGGTAAATTTCCTATCGCATGGACTAACTGACTAGGGCTGGTTACTCCACGTGTTTGGATACGTCATGAAATTCTTGGTCGTCTGACCCACAAGGAAGTTGGAGATACATCATACGGTTAAGGATTCTTGATGGTCTGGGACAACAAAGGTTGTGGATATACTGTACATTATGTGATTGGACATTTCTGGTTCTTCTAGGCAAGGGGATGTGTTCTCTAACTCTTCCTGGAGGACTCAGACATAACTACCTGTTTTACATATTGTTATCTATAGCTATATAGTTACATATAGTGCTGCCTACATAGTGGAAAATGTCAGTAGGATGAGAGTGATGATGACGATGATGAATGAGACATTGAATTCCGTTACTAATATATAGATCTGGGAATTTATAGCATTGCCAAACGAGGTTACGAAAAATTTAATCATAATGAAAAAAAATCAGAATTAAAAAGTATGGTGCTAAAGAATCAGATAAATCGGAAGGCTAATAATGGGAGAGGAGATGCCCGTATATAACACAGGAGAAGATAAGAAAATGAAAACATCAGGAAGAAGAGTCAGAATAATAATAATAATCTATCTATCTATCTATTGCCAGATGCCTCAATCCCGTTTGGGGTGGCCACAAACAAATCGCCTCCAAATCACCCTGTCTCCGGCCATTTCACTGCCCTGCTCCCAATTCACACCCCCCTCTCTCATATACCTCTCCACCCCATCCCTCCATCTCATCCTCGGCCTCCCCCTCCCTCTTCCCCCCTCCACCTCACTCACATACACTCTCTTCGTCAATCTTTCACCCTCCATCCTCTCCACATGGCCAAACCACCTCAATGTGTTCCTCATAACGCTTCCTATCACATCCACATCCACACCACAACGCTCCTTTATATCCTCATTCGTCAGCCTGTCTCTCCATGTGACTCCACAGGCTCCTCTTAAATAACTCATTTCCACTGCTCTCACTCTTGACTTGTGTCCTTCCAACAACGTCCAAGCTTCACTTCCGTACATTAGAGTTGGTATCACAATACTGTCATGTAGTAACTTTTTCACTTCCATGCTCACTTCCCTGTTTCTTATCACTGCTTTAAAAAAACCAGCAACCTTTCTTCCCTGCTGTACCCTTTCAAGCACTTCACCCTCCAAACCTCCATCCTTACTCATCACACTACCCAAGTACTTAAACGTCCTCACATTTTCCAATTCCTCACCATCCAATCTCGCTGTACATTCACTGCCTTCACCTCTCTCAAACACCATCACTTTACTCTTCCCTACATTCACCTTTAGATTCCGTTTCTTACACACTCTCCCAAACTCATCCACCAAGCCTTGCAGCTCCCCTTCGTCTTCACTCAACAACACAGTATCATCAGCAAACAACAGTACAGGGAGTTTCCAAACACTATCCTCTCTCACCAGGGCCACTCCAACATCCACCACCCTACGTTGTACCTCTTTTATTACCCCATCCATGTACAGATTGAACAACCATGGAGACATGACACATCCCTGTTTCAAACCAACTTTCAAAGAGAAAAATTCACTTAGTTCACCATCCACATGCACTGCAGCCTTCGCACCATCGTACATACCCTTCACAGCATCCAACAACTTCCCATCTACTCCATATATTCTTAACACTTTCCACAATCCTTGTCTATCCACCCTGTCATATGCTTTCTCCAAATCCATGAAAGCCGCATACAACTTCTTTCCCTTCTCTAGAAACTTTTCCATTAAAGATCTAAGAATGAATATCTGATCTACACAACCTCTTCCCTTCCTAAAGCCTCCCTGTTCTTCTCCAACTAATTTCTCTGTTCTTTCTCTAACTCTGTCAATAAGTATCCTACCATACAGTTTTCCTATTATACTAAGAAGACAAATGCCCCTATGATTACCACACACTTCTTTTTCCCCTTTTCCTTTGTACAAGGAAATAATTATACCTGACTTCCAATCCTTCGGGACTCTACCTTCCTCCCAGGCCAATCTGCACATCTTCCACATCCATTCTACTACTATCTCTCCCCCATGCTTCAGCATTTCACCACACACTCCATCAATTCCTTGGGCTTTCCCCGATTTAACTTTTTTCATTGCTTCCACAACTTCTATCCTACTGATTTCTTCCTGTCTTCTCACCTCCCTCCTTCTCCCAGCCATTCCCCAGCCACTTACAGTATACTTGCATTACTTCCATCCTCTATGTTCAACAATTCCTTAAAATGTTCTCTCCATCTGCTCACTTTTTCTCCCTTCTCCACTAGTAATCTACCATTTTTATCTTTCACTCCCCTGCTAACTACACTTCCACCCTGTCTTACTCTTTTCACCTCTTTCCAGAACATTTTCTTACAGTCCCTCCACTTTACACTCAAATTCCTTCCAAATTCCTCATCCACTCTCTTCTTACTCTCTCTTACTAATCTTTTCACCTCTCTCTTTCTTTTTACATATAACTCTCTCTTCCACCTCTCAACTTCTTCCACGCCCCTATTTCTCATCCATTCATTGTATGCTTTCTTGTTTTATGCCACAGCCTGTTTCACCTCTTCAGTCCACCACGCTGTTCCTTGCACCCTCCTCCGTCTTCTCTTCCTTCCACACACCACATCACATGCTGCACACATTTCTTCTGTAAATATCCTACACACACCTTCCACGTCTCCCATCTGCTCCAATTCATATTTGCACAATCGTTCCTCCACTTCTCTCTTATACTCTGCCTTTTTCTCATCCTCTTGTAACCTTTCCACTCTCCTTGCCACTACTCCTTCCTCTCGTCTTTCCCTTCTTCTATTCCTCCATCTTTCTTGAATTCTAATTCTGGCCACCACCAAGTAGTGGTCAGAAAGTCCACTCCCCCAACCTCTATAAACTCTTGCATCCATTACACATCTTCGCATCCTTTCATCCACACACACATAATCAATCATTGCCGTCCTTCCACTCAGTTCGCCAACTACCCTTCTCATCAATCGCCATGTATACCTGTGGATTATTTTATGCCTGAAGAGGGTATTGGCTATCACCAACCCCCTCCCAGCACAAATGTCCACTAACGCACTCCCATTCTCATCTATCTCAGCAGGCACTCCCCACTCACCAACTATTCCATCCACCTTCACATTCCCAACTTTACCATTCATATCACCAATTAAAAACACTCTCTCATTCCTTCCAAATTTTTCCATGCACACTTTTACATTTGTCCAGAACTCTTCTCTCACTCTTCTAGCACGATCTTGCGTTGGCGCATACACACACACAATTGCCCACATTTGTATTCCACCTTTCAACTTTGCCCACACAGTCCTTGACCCAACTGATCCATACTGTCTTAAGCTCCTCTTCCATCTTTTACTCACAACTATACATACTCCTTCCTTTGCCCTCTCATTCTCACCTACTCCGCACATATACCCCATCCATACTCCCATTCTCTCACACTTTCTCCTCTCCATTTTGTTTCAGTTATTCCACATACATCCACTTTCGCACCCTCAAGCACCTGAACAATCTCTCTCTCTTTCACCTCATCATGTGCTCCCGTTACATTCCACGTTCCAATAATAATAATAATAATCATAATAATAATAAATCATTATCATCATCATAATCATCATCATGTGTTTCCCCATGAGGGGCGTAGGAGCCCGGGGCTAGGCAAGCTGGTCCTGACATTTAAGTGGCAGTACATGAACAATAAACCAAACCATTTCTTGGATTTAAACCGACACAGACTTAATCAGGTTGGAGCGCCTTAATTACCCACTACACCACCAGGCACCATAGTTTGGTTATATGGTTACCACCCAGCAAAATAAATGGTTTCTTGGTGTAGCTACAGGAAACCATTTGGCTTGTCACTCATAG
>NC_137054.1:28916606-29049106 GCF_032717465.1 Coenobita brevimanus | reverse complement strand
TCATCCTTGGCCACCCCCTCCCTCTCTCCCCCTCCACCTCACTCACATACCGGTACACTCTCTTCATCAGTCTCGCACTCTCCATCCTCTCCACATGGCCAAACCATCTCAGTGTGTTTCTCCTTACGCTTCCTATCACATCGACATCGACACCACAGCGCTCCTTCACATCCTCATTTGTCAGTCTATCTCTCCATGCGACTCCATAGGCACCTTTCACATGACTCATTTCCACTGCTCTCACTCTTGACTTGTGTCCCTCCAACAACGTCCAAGCTTCACTTCCATACGTTAGAGTTGATATCACAATACTGTCATGTAGTAACTTTTTCACTTCCATGCTCTCTTCCCTGTTTCTTATCACTGCTTTCAAGGAACCAGCAACCTCTCTTCCTTGTTGTACCCTTTCAAGCACTTCACCCTCCAAACTTCCATCCTTACTCATCACACTACCCAAGTACTTAAACGTACTCACAGTCTCCATTTCCCCCCTCAATCAGCCTCACTGTACATTCACTGACTTCACTTCTCTCGAAGACCATAACTTTACTCTTCCCTACATTTACCTTTAGATAACGTTTCTTACACACTCTCCCAAACTCATCCGCCAAGCCTCGCAGCTCCCCTTCGCCTTCACTTAACAACACAGTATCATCTGCAATCAAAACTCCAAGGAGCTGCCAAACACTGCCTTCTTTCATTAGGGCCACTCCAACATCCACTGCCCTAACTTATATCATTTTTATAGCCCCATCCATATACAAATTGAACGACCATGGAGACATGACACATCCCTGTTTCAACCCAACCTTCGAATAGAAAAATTCACTCAGTTCACTATCCACAAGCATTGCAGCCTTAGCCTTCTCAGACATACTCTTCACAGCACTCAACAACTTCCCATCTACTCCATAAATTCATAATACTTTCCACAATCCCTGTCTATCCACCCTATCATATGTTTTCTCAAAATCCATGAAGGCCAAATACAACTTCTTTCCCTTCTCTAGAAACTTTTCCATTAAAGATCTAAGAATGAATATCTGATCTACACAAGCTCTTCCCTTCCTAAAACCTCCCTGTTCTTCTCCAACTAATTCCTCTGTTATTTCCTATTACACTAAGAAGACAAATGCCCCTATGATTACCACACACTTCTTTTTGCCATTTTCCTTTCTACAATGGAATAATTATACCTGACTTCCAATCCTCCGGGACTCTACCTTCCTCCCAGGCCAATCTGCACATCTTCCACATCCACTCTACTACTATCTCTCCCCCATGCTTCATCATTTCACCACACACTCCATCAATTCCTGGGGCTTTCCCCATTTTGACTTTCTTCTTTGCTTCTACAACTTTCATCCTACTGATTTCTTCCTATCTTCTCACATCCCTTCTTCTCCCAGCCATTCTCCAGGCACTTATACTCGCATTACGTTCATTCTCTGTGCTCATCAGTTCATTAAAATGTTCCCTCCATCTGCTCACTTTTTCTCCCTTCTCCATTATTAATCTTCCGTTTTTCCTTTCACTCCCCGACTAACTTCACTGCCACCCTGTCTAACTCTCTTAACCTCTTTCCAGAACATTTTCTTACAGTCCCTCCACTTTACACTCATATTTCTTCCAAATTCCTCATCCACCCTATTCTTACTCTGTCATACTAATCTTTTCAACTCTCTCTTCCTCTCTACATATAACTCTCTCTTCCATCTCTCAACTTCTACTTCCATATTTCTCATCCACTAACTATATGTTTTCTTCTTTTGTGCCACAGCCTGTCTCACCTCTTCATTCCACCATGCTGTTCCTTGCATCCCCTTTCGTTATCTCTTCACCCCACACCCTTCTCACATGCTGCACATATTTCTTTTGTAAATGTCTTGCACACACCTTCCACGTCCTCCATCAGCTCCAATCGATATTTCCCCAATTGCTCCTCCACTTCTCTCTTATTCTGCCTTTTTCTCATCCTATTGTATCCCTTCCATTCTCCTTACATCTACTCCTTCCTCCCGTCCTTCATTTCTTCTATTTCTCCATTTTACTTGGACCTTGATTCTGACCACCACCAATTGGTGGTCAGCAAGTCCACTCCCCCAACCTCTATATACCCTTACATCCATTACACACCTTCGCATCGTTTCATCCACACACACACATAATCATTGCCTTCCTTTCATTCATTTCACCACCCAGCTTTCTCATCACTCGCCATGTATACCTGTGGACCATTTTGTGCCTGAAGAGGGTATTTCCCCCCCCCCCTCCCGGCACAAATGTCCACTAAAGCACTGCCTTTCTCATCTACCTCAGCAGGCACACCCCACTCACCAACTACTCCATCCACCTTCACATTCCCTACTTTACCATTCATATCACCAATCAAAAACACTCTCTCAATCCTATCAAACTTTTCCATGCACACTTCCACATTTGTCCAGAGCTCCTCTCTTACTCTGCTTGCACGAGCTTGCATTGGCGCAAACAAGCACACAATCGCCCATATTGGTAGCTCAGCTTTCAATCTTACCCACACAATCCTTATCTATCTATCTATATCTATACATACATATAATATCACTATAACTCCACAGATAGTGGAGTTCTTAATGATGAACCCTGATGCCGTCATAGTCTTCATTAAAAATTACAAAAAATATTAGGTTGTTCAGCTTGCTCACCTTTTTCTTATTATAATATTCATGTTGCTTGCAGACGATTATAGTCAGCTGAAAGGAAACTTTTTGAGTTGAATATGTAGGATATAGTCTGTATTAACCTGTACATTACCAAACCTGAATAAAAACGTTGAAATAGTTTGAAGCCTACAAGAATAAAAATAACAATTTATGTAAAGGGGTTGGTGAGCCATCCTTAGAAGTAAACTGACAAGAAAGTTGCGTCACGAAGCCTACGAAAATAAGAACCACAAACTTCTCAGCCTTTTTATTTCTCCTTACGATGGACGTACTTGGGTATTTTACTGAAGCTACATTCAGGATATTTTATTAGCTAAGTTCGAGCAGTCCAAGGGTTAATCGAGGCAGTCATTAACCCATCAATTAATAAAATTTTCTGGGCAGCCAAAATAAATTTTTGTAATGCATCTCTCATCTTCGTCACAGTAATACGATGGTTTTTACATAATTCTCCTCTTGCTGTTTGGGCATCATTCAATTTAGGAAAGACTTTTTGAACTGAAGGGAATAGTCAGAGTCATTATTGGCCCCTGCACTGCGAAGGAACATTCCTGAGTAGCGCTGACTACAGTTGGTAAAATTCAAATGGAAAAGACGTCACCATCATCAAAGGGTTGGGCAATGATGAGAATGAGAGGAAATGGCTATTTTCTGGAGTTACAGAAAGAGAAATGGTAATTTTCAATGAGGCCAAGAATTTCAGAAGATGGGCTGCTGCTTTACGAGTGAGCACTTAAAGCTAGGCTTCATAATTTTCGGGAAGATGGACAGTGCTAGGGAGAACACAAACCGTTTGGTGCAAGTGCTAAGGATATGAGAAGATCAAATTCAGAGCTAACAGTGGGGTCAAGATTTATGGAAAGTAGTCTTTAGAATGCGTACTAAAAGAGAGAGAGAGAGAGAGAGAAAGGTCAAAATTTATAGTTCTAAGAAAGTCTCCAACAGTTGCGGCTGACATGTCCATTCTACGCAGTTTATTGTTACTATTTTTACTAGTCTGTTCCTTGAAGTGCAGTAGTTCTGTCGCGTTACACACACACACATTCATGTCACCACAGCATGAAATCGTCTGGCATTAGCGAGACTGCAATATAAATTTCATCACTGGAGTAGTGAATGGCCTAAAGACGATCATTATCAATTTCTTAATTTATCAGCTGTTTCATAAACTGAATAAAGGTCACCAAAGTAAAACGAAAACAGACATCCTCTCAGTGAGACTTAGGCGGGCGCTAACAGGAGGACGACTGCATCTCAACTTCACACATAATCGTAAAAGGACAACCAACAACAACAGTTTTAGGCCAGAACATTCGGTAAGTTTACCTCTGTGAAGAAAATGTTTAGAGCAACATCTCTCAAGAGTGGAGTGTGCGTGGCGTGCTGCGGGGATAGAGGCAGAGAGAGACCACAAGACAACCACAATCATCTCTTTACCATCATCACGTTCCTATAAATAAATTCTTCATACCACCTAACAACTTTATTAAGACCTTGCCTTGAAACAAGTTCAAACAAGCTACGTTAGAATTAACAGTACTAAAAAATGTGTATGATTGTTCTTTACTGAAATCAGATCAAGTTGCATTAGCTTGTCTAACCCAGCGACAAAACTTAATTTTCTCTCTCTCTCTCTCTCTCTCTCTCTCTCTCTCTCTCTTCGTTGTTACTGTTTACTTTCCTATATCTCTCTCGCTTCTTATACACATTTTTTAACATCTTGGAACTTTTTTTTTTCAAACCGTATCATATACTCCATCTCTCTCTCTCTCTCTCTCTCTCTCTCTCTCTCTCTCTCTCTCTCTCTCTCTCTCTCATTTCCAGTTTTTCTTTTGCTTTCTTTTTGAAATCTTTCTCTTTCTCACTTTTACTCATCTTTAGGACGTCCTTTGTGTTAGGTATTATTGACTGTACTTCATTTCTTCTTTTTCTACTTTCCATTGAATTCTCATTTCTTCCTTCTTTCATTTCTTTTCTCAGAGTCACTGTTCTCTCCTGTTCTCATTTTTCATCCATTAATATTTTCCTTCTTGGGCTCTCGTCTCCCGTTGACTCATGCCAATTTGTTTTTTCTTTCCTCTTCTTTCGTTTCATCCCAGCCATTCTTTATTGTTCCCCTTATATTTTTTCTTTCCTCTTCCTGCTCACCTCTGTTCGCTACCTATATATTATTATTTTTTCTTTCCGTCGTATTTCCTGTCACAGAATGTTATGCCTCTTTTCCCCCCCGCATCAAATTCACTGTTCTGTTTTATGCTTCGGCCATCCTATTGATATTTTCCCTTGTCTCGTTTCCTCCATTTTATCGTTTTTCCCCCGTTTTCTTCCCTGACACTTGGAAACTATTCCATTTAACACTTTCTCACCTTTTTTTGTATTTATTTTATTTTCTTTCTCATTCCTCCCTAAAAATCTCTAACAACTAATTCTCATATTTTCTGTCCCCTCCATTTCTATTTCTTTTTATTTTGTCTTTTTTTCTTTGTAATTCATTATCCTTTTATCCACAAGCCATATGCAAAGCATATCCCCTTTCTATACCGTTCGGTAACTTTTCTTCCATTATATTTTTGTTTCCCCTTATTATCAGTTCCATCTCCCCATTCCTTCCCTTCCCTGATTCCGTCTTCTCTGTTTTCTTCTCTCCACTACTTTCCATCTGTATATTTCCGCTCTCTTCGCTTTTAGTCTGTTCCGATTCTGCTCATTTCTTTTTCCTTTTGTATATTTATCTCTGTGTTCTTAACTCCCTGGCATCCCATTACTACCTCTGCATTCCGTTTTCTCCTTCCTTATCCCTCATATCCACTATTCCTTTTTTTTTTTCCTGTCTTCTCTCCTCTTCCCCTCTCTCACCTCGTTCCATCTCTCCCTTCCTTTTTCCTCCCCTGCCTTCCCCTATCTCCTCTACTACCCTATCCTCGTTCCCTCCCTCCCCTCCTCTTTCGCTCATCTCTACTTCCCCTCCTTGCCTCCTCTAACTAAGGTCCACTGAGGCAAGAGGAAGGTCGACCCTTGAGTCCAGACCACCATGATTCACTAGAGGCTGACAATGAGAGGAAGAGGAGAGAGAGAGGGAGGGAAGGGAAGGAAGGAAGGCTAATGGAGAGAGAGAGAGAGAGAGAGGGGGGGGGGTTAGAAAAAACTAGTGTGTGAGACAAATAGAGGAGATAAAAGAGAGAGAAATAACAGGAATGAGGGAGGGAAAGTCCAAGAACGACAAGAAGGGAGGCTGAGAAGTACCAAGAAAGAGAGAAAAAATACGACTTACACAGAAAATTGATAACTTCGGCAAGACAATAGGGAGGTACACACGAAGAGAGGAAGTAAAAGAGGGAAGTAAGGGTAGAAGTAGGGACTGAGAGAAGGAAGAGAGAGAGAGAGAGAGAGAGAGAGAGAGAGAGAGAGAGAGAGAGGGAGAGCTGTGTGCAAGGAGGAGAAGAAGAAGAAAGGGAAGAGAGGAAAAGACGAGAGAGATAGAATGAGAGGCAAGTGAGAAAGAATTGGGTGAAAGAAGGAGGAAAGGAGAGAGGAAAATACAGGGAAAAAAGAAGTATGTGGGGAAGGGAGGAAGGAACGTTGGATGAAAGGAATGTGAAAGGAAGATAATTGGGAGAAATAATGTCAGTACTAGTAACAAGGTAGGATCGAGGGGAAAAAAGAAGGAAGAAAAATGGTTAGGAAAATGGTAAGGATGAAAGGAAAAAGCAAGAGAAGAATGAAGTGAAAGAAATGAAAGAAAAAAAAAAAGGAAGAACGAGGGGAAAAGAAGCATGGAAGTGAGAGATTAAAGACTGAAGTCAAGGTTTAATGGACTAAAACGTTTTCACTTCCATCGTCCTCTTAAAATATGACACAGATGAAACTCTGACGTTTTCCCAGGGAGGCTTTAAATTGCTCTCTCTCTCTCTCTCTCTCTCTCTCTCTCTCTCTCTCTCCTAAACTTTACTGTTATTTTCTTGAACTGTAACGCGCTCAAAATCTTGATGTGCTCAGTATTAGTCTCGCTTCTCCTTGACTTATGTGTTCTCCTTAGGGAAAGAATCTCGATGCATAAGGGTTAGTTAACGCTCTTTTTTACCTCTTTATATCACTGTCGCCCTTCAGCTTAAATGAAACATCTGGTGGTATCAATAAAAAAAAAGAAAAGAAAAGCGTCTTTAGCCTAACAAAAAATTAAACCAATGCAGGTTTACCTAATAATTTATTTAGGATTTGAAGTGGTATACTCAAGGTGGAGATATTAAAGTCACTGTATTCACTATGGTGGAATAATCACTTTGGTTGCATACTCATTATGTTGAAATACATACCGTGGAAGTATTCTCATTATAAATTATAATCGCCATGGATGAATCTTTAGTTTTCTCTTACTCACCTACAAGAGACGAGAAGTGAAATTAATATATCTTGTTTTGAATATTAGTGCATGAATCGGGATAGTAAATGTTTTCTTCTCTATTTCATCAGTGGGTAAGATGACTGGATTCACTCTCTCTCTCTCTCACACACACACACACACACACACACACACACACACACACACACACACACACACACACACACACACACACACACACACACACACACACACACACACACACACACACACACACACACACACACACACACACGTCTTCATTCAAGTCTTTAGCAGACGAACATTAACAGTATTAGAAATCGTATTAAAACTACCATCTTCCCCTTTGGTATAATCTTGATTACGAATGCACAGCATTTTGCACGAAGGAATTTGGAAGGAATTCGAGTGTAAAGTGGAGGGACTGTAAGAAAGTGTTCTGGAAAGAGGTGAAAAGAGTAAGACAGGGTGGAAGTGAAGTTAGCAGGGGAGTGAAAGATAAAAATGGTAGATTACTAGTGGAGAAGGGAGAAAAAGTGAGCAGATGGAGAGAACACTTTAAGGAATTGTTGAACGTAGAGGATGGAAGTAATGCGAGTATAAGTGGCTGGGGAATGGCTGGGAGAAGGAGGGAGGTGAGAAGACAGGAAGAAATCAGTAGGATAGAAGTTGTGGAAGCAATGAAGAAAGTTAAATCGGGGAAAGCCCCAGGAATTGATGGAGTGTGTGGTGAAATGCTGAAGCATGGGAGAGAGATAGTAGTAGAATGGAAGTGGAAGATGTGCAGATTGGCCTGGGAGGAAGGTAGAGTCCCGGAGGATTGGAAGTCAGGTATAATTATTCCCTTGTACAAAGGAAAAGGGGAAAAAGAAGTGTGTGGTAATCATAGGGGCAATTGTCTTCTTAGTATAATAGGAAAAGTGTATGGTAGGATACTTATTGACAGAGTTAGAGAAAGAACAGAGAAATTAGTTGGACAAGAACAGGGAGGCTTTAGGAAGGGAAGAGGTTGTGTAGATCAGATATTCATTCTTAGATCTTTAGTGGAAAAGTTTCTAGAGAAGGGAAAGAAGTTGTATGCGGCTTTCATGGATTTGGAGAATCATTGTGGAAAGTGTTAAGAATATATGGAGTAGGTGGGAAGTTGTTGAATGCTGTGAAGAGTATGTACGATGGTGCGAAGGCTGCAGTGCATGTGGATGGTGAACTAAGTGAATTTTCTCTTTGAAAGTTGAGTTGAAACAGGGATGTGTCATGTCTCCATGGTTGTTCAATCTGTACATGGATGGGGTAATAAAAGAGGTACAAGGTAGGGTAGTGAATGTTGGAGTGGCCCTGGTGAGAGAGGATAGTGTTTGGAAACTCCCTGTACTGTTGTTTGCAGATGATACTGTGTTGTTGAGTGAAGACGAAGGGGAGCTGCAAGGCTTGGTGGATGAGTTTGGGAGAGTGTGTAAGAAACGGAATCTAAAGGTGAATGTAGGGAAGAGTAAAGTGATGGTCTTTGAGAGAGGTGAAGTCAGTGAATGTACAGCGAGGTTGGATGGTGAGGAATTGGAAAATGTGAGTACGTTTAAGTACTTGGGTAGTGTGATGAGTAAGGATGGAGGTTTGGAGGGTCAAGAGCTTGAAAAGGTACAGCAGGGAAGAAAGGTTGCTGGTTCATGAAAGCAGTGATAAGAAACAGGGAAGTGAGCATGGAAGTGAAAAAGTTACTACATGACAGTATTGTGATACCAACTCTAACGTAAGGAAGTGAAGCTTGGACGTTGTTGGAAGGACACAAGTCAAGAGTGAGAGCAGTGGAAATGAGTTATTTAAGAGGAGCCTGTGGAGTCACATGGAGAGACAGGCTGACGAATGAGGATATAAAGGAGCGTTGTGGTGTTGATGTGGATGTGATAGGAAGCGTTATGAGGAACACACTGAGGTGATTTGGCCATGTGGAGAGGATGGAGGGTGAAAGACTGACGAAGAGAGTGTATGTGAGTGAGGTGGAGGGGGGAAGTGGAAAGGGGAGGCCGAGGATGAGATGGAGGGATGGGGTGGAGAGGTATATGAGAGAGGGGGGTGTGAGTTGGGAGCAGGGCAGTGAAATGGCGGGGGACAGGGCGACTTGGAGGCGACTTGTTTGTGGCCACTCCAAACGGGATTGAGGCGTCTGGCAATAGATAGATAGATAGTATAATTACATCCACGAACGAAGTGGGAGGAAGGATATATATTCACCAATGTCTCTTTGCTGCTTGATTGTGTATGAGAAATTAAAAAAAAAAAAATGTTAGCATGATTAAATATAATCTTGTGCGTAGTTTGGCACTAGGTCAAGGAAGACTTGATTACATAATACTGATGTGAAACTAGCTCGAAAGACTGCGTAAAACGGACATTTTATTGGCGTTGAAGGAGGGTAGCGCTCTCTGAGACTGTGTAACAGGGCAAATTAAGATCGTTGAGTTATCTGACTGTGTGATCCCGTAAACTTATTTGCCTGGTAGGAAAAAAGGAATCACAGCAATAAAAACACATTTTATTCTCGTTGGCGGAGGAACGCACTGCCTGTTTGCTTTCTTCTTTCACAGATATCAGTCATCACATGCCCAACATACGGTCTTATAAATCATCCTCAGCAAGAGAACGTCTTATATTTTATTTTGCTCTTTTCTGACGCTGGGATAGCGTATTTGTACAAGAAAGGCAGGATATAGGCATCGGTAGCTCCTTCATTACTCTGGATAACGCCAGATGAATATGATGAAAAACTCGAAGAGTTTTCGAATCCAATTAAAGCAGGAGTAATTAGAAGTTTTTATTCGTCTGAGTCACTTATTTCAAGCAACCAACAGAAAGCAAATTCTAGCCAATAGCCGTATTTCAGATGACAAAGAAAGCCTTGCAGCACCACTTCCCTAGCGATTTATTTTGGGCATTTCACCGAAGTATTTTCTTTTGTGCTATATAGCTTTATAATCGGTGCAGTTTGCATTACTATCCCAGAAGATGATACTGCTGTGCAATGTGACGAACATGTCGCTGACGAAGAGATGTTTCAAAATTGTGACTTCAATGGAGCTTTTAATCCCGGGTTTGGAAGATCGGAATGAGAGGGTGAGGGAAGGTGTCAGACTTCCGCATTGAGAAGTGAGGCACAGTGCTGACATGGAGAGTTTAAATGGCATGGGTCATGACCAATGCACACAGATAGTAAATAACAACCTGACAGTAACACACACACACACACACACACACACACACACACACACACACACACACACACACGCATACACTTACTTAAATCTGTCCTTCTACTACAGAAGATGATGGCTACTATACTCACTAAGATGGTGTATTTACCAGTCTTTGGTGTCAACGTGTGTGCCTGTGCAGACTAATTCTGGATCCGCAAACTTTGCCACACAGTTGGCATGTCGTGCCTGGGTTTGTTGGGAGAACTCTGTTTTGGTTGCCTCCGTTGTCCACACTCTTTTCTGTAGGCAAGGAGCATTAGCTCAAATTCGAAGCGAACCTTGAAAAAAATTAGAGAAAGCTGATTTTTTCAGGAAAGCTATTTGGAACCATGCTAAGTCGAAATCAACAAACAGTCTAAACATTTCACATGAGCTAGCCGTGTGGGACAAAAATCCAAGATGGCCGCAAACGGCATGGGACCTATTAGCTTTGGCACCAGAAGTCACAGATGGTCATGTAATAGCTACCTCTTTTTAGGTGTTTTTAGGTTTAAGAAAACCATTTTTACCATTATTTCAATAATTTATTGACGCACATTCAAGATATGATCAAGGTAAAGTAATGCATCATTTTAAACAAAATGGTAAATTCAGCACATTGACAGTCAACAACCAGCACAAACTTTTGCCAGCTTGGTTATTAAAATACTTCTAAATAAAACATTTGTTTTTGGTATCATAACTATTTATAGTCACAACTATAGCATGGGGACTCAGTATCTTCTTCATCAGCTGGGCATGATATAGCACAAGACTGGCCAATACACGAGGTGCACATAAGTGTACAGTAGAGTCCTGCTTTCCGACACTTGCATCTCATGCCACACATTTGTTTACACTCATATGACATAATGAGAAGAACATGTTCTGTTGCTGCTGATCTGGCAGTCAAAATGGGATTGAGTGTTCCACCTTGAAGCTCCCAATCCCAGTCAGTGGGATTTTGATCCTCAACATTGCATAACCACTCCTGAACTGCAAAGTAGACTCGATATAGGTGGAACTTTGCGGCTGAGGATGTGGGAAGTAGGCACTGAAGGTGGGAGCTGGTGGATGCTTTGCTCATCCTCTGCATGTACTGCACAAATCTCAGCTTATCAAGTGTTGAACATGTCAGATTGGCATTATATAACTCCAGTAAGACTATTTCCCCCACTCTGGGTACCCTCTCCATGGCTGGCATTGCTCTTCCTAAACACATTCATTGTACTCAACTCCTCGCTTTCCCAGCCTGTCATGGCCTTCTTTTTGCCAATGCCATATAAGGCAGAGACTGTGTCACATCCGGTTTTAGCGTGTGCAATCAATATGTGTTGTTAGGTGTGTGGATGCTTTGCCTGCTGGATGCTGTGCATGCAATAAACAAAGTCTCTTGCATGCTGCATGTAGATATTGTCTGTTGTGGCCCTATCAACCAACATGACAAGCAAATCTGTATCCTTTGCCACAAGTACAACAGGTCGTGCGATATTCCCAACGAATAAATGTCAGTGCTGCACTGCTTATTAAGGAGTCAGCATCAACATGACTTTGACAGCAAGCATTGCCTTCAGATGTAAGCCGGTCCTTCAGCTTACTGATCAACCATGACTTGCTGTTATGATTTGCTAAAATGGAGCAGTGATTGCCCGTGACTGATGTGTTGAAATCAAACACTATGTCTGCAGAGACATTTGCATCAGTGGGGCAGTTCTCTTCAGCTACCTTGATTGATAGGGTAATATTTGTGTAGCCATCCAAGCTGACAGTGCAATCTTTGTGACAGTTATTGGTACTGACAACGTGATTCACAATGCTGTCACACACATCACCATACGTGCAGTCCACAAGCCCTGTCACATTTTGCAGTAAATGAACTTAAGAGCTTCAGTGGATATTTGGATTACTGGAGCTTTCAGCACCTTGGCAAGACCACTTTTTTTGTTTTTGTACCCTTGTCAGATAGTGCTGGTGGCTGTTTGCTAAACTCACTTTAAAGTGATTCTCCATATCTGATCGGTTCATTATCACACATGTGACCCACATGAAGAGTAATGTGGGGTTGACCTCAACGTCTTAGCCACAGACAGGGCAGTAAAGGTTTCAGCACCAGTAGATATAACCTTGTCACTCCTTTTGAGCTTAACATAGGCGTAATTCAGGCCAGTGATTAGTGCAGCTGTCTCCTCTGATTTGACTGCACAATCTACATTAGCAAATATAGATGCCACAACTCCAGTATCAAAGCAGACCAGTCTCTCGCGGTATTCACCTGTGTAGGCAAATAGCAAATGGTGTGATAGGCGATTTCGAAAGGTGAGTAAGTGTCTGCTATCACACGCAACTGTGGAATCCCTGAAGTCTGTGTACTGGTCAACTGTTTGAGAATATAGACCACAGAAAGCCTCTGGTAACTCACAAGCAGGAGCTGTTTGTGGCAGAACATGGACCATGTTGGATTGTGTACTGCCAGTAATTCCAGGACATGTGCTGGACCTCAATGTGTCTTCAGCATTTGCATCAACACCTGCTCATTTGTCTGCTCAGCAAAGCCAGCATTTTGAATGCATGTATTTACAGACTCTCCCCAAGTATCAGCTTGCTCCATCACCTTGGCTGCAACAGATGATGATAGTTTAGTTGTTGCTGCGTCATGAGTCACCTCATGTTGGTCCTTTGGTTGCTTGGCGACCTTACTATAGTCCACATATTTCCCACAGTCAAGACAGTCTTGTGAATGGCAGGTGATTTTCTTATGCACTTGCCTCTCCTATTCTTTGGACTCCCTTTATCGCTTCTTTATGTATGATGGCATGATGTAATGTTCTTTATGAGCTGGAATTGGCAATACTTTAGATAATAGCTTTTCATCAAGTCCATCCCTCAGATCAGCACTAATGTTCAATATGCTAGGTAGGCTTTTTCTGTGACAGTATTTCGGTCAGCTTATCACAAAAATCACAAAGATCACACTGTTCTTGTTCTGCCATCTCGTTCCATTCAAGCTACTTCTGTGCCACTATGTACTTCTGCCTCTGCACTTCAGTCTATATCTAACTTGAAAAATAAAAACATCTGATGATATAGACTCTAGTTTATAAATTCATAGCAAAATTATCAATACAGATTTCTAATTTTCTTCATTTGCTGCACGTTGTTTGTGTATATCAGTGATTTAAAATTCTAATAATAATAGCAGAAATGGATTTATCACTCTGTAAAGCCTACAAAAGGTGGTAGTACATGACCGTTTGTGAAATTTATTTGCCAAGCTATATACGCACCCCATGCCAATAGTGGCCATCTTGAATTCTTTGTCCCACACTGTTAGCTTACGTTGTATATTTAGAATGTTTGTTGATTTTGACACAGGAGGGTTCTATGTAGCTTTTCTGAAAAAAATCAGCTCTCTTGATTTTTTTTCCAGGTGTATCCTTAATGCTCCTGGGCTGGGCTACTGGCCAGGTTCCAAGCTTCTTCAAGATGAATGACTCCCTTGCTGCAGAGGACACACCATTGTTTTCTCTGAGAGGCACTGGTTTCAAGATCATTTGGTATGATGTTGCATTTCTCCAGAGATGTCTTTATATCTCTTCTTCTGTCCCCCTGGGTTGTGACATGCTGCAGAGGGTTGGCAATACAGAACCTGATGGGGAAGGCGGTGCTCAGGCGTATGAAACACGTGTCCAATCCATCTATGCAGTTTCTTAACCAGCATGGTTTCTCTGTTGGTTGACTTTGCCCTGTGGAGAATTTTTAAGTGAGAGACTTTATCCTCTCAGTCATAGGATGCCTTTAAACATCGGATGTGAAAAGACTCAAGATGTTTGATGTGATGCTGATAAGTATTCCAGGATTTAGCACGGTAAAAGAGGGTGGAGAGGCTTTCATCTGTAAATACTGATCTCTTCCTCTCAATTTTCATTTTGGTGTTTTCAAAGACTCTAATCTGAGACGCCCAAAAGAGGCTGGGGTGTGGTTAATTTGTGCAAGGACTTCTGTATCAATGTTATGTTTATTTGTGAGCACGTTTTCAAAATAAGTAAAATTCTCCACCTGTTTTACATTTTTGCCATTAATATGAAATGCAAGAGGTTCTGCTGTGTTGTTTCTCTGATATATTACTTCTGTTTTATTTCAGAGTCCATTGCATGGTATGTTCGAAACGATGGTGAGACTCCATTGTAGGGCTTCTGGGGTAAGTGCAAGGATTGTACAGACATCAGCATATTGCAGCTCTGGGAAAGGAGCTATTTCAGTCTTTTATTATGCTTGAAGACGTCTGAGATTAAATAAGGTACCCTACAGATGGAACAGGATTTTTATTCCACCATCAAGGTTCATTTGTTGTTGACTTAAAAGGGTGACTGCAGTTAAATAGATGTTGAATATGATAGTAGCCAGGACACATCCTTGTTTTATATTCACATCCACATTGAAGGGTTCGGAAATGCTTCCACCAGTGAACACACGAGCATTCATGTTGGCAGGCAAGCTTTTTAGGATGTTATGAAATCTGTTTGGAACTCCAAGTTTTGAAAGAGCATTCCATAAAGTCCTCTGCTGACAATGTCACATGCTTCTACAAGATCGATGAATTCAATATACAAGTCACAGTTCTGCTCACAACATTTCTCTTGCATCTGTTGGGGAAGAAAGATCATATCACAGGAATTTTGTTCCTTCCAAAGTCCACATTGTGTTCCGGGAAGTGTTAACTCAGTCAAATGTTTTGGCAGAATGGATAACATTATCTTGGCTAGTACTTTGTTAGCATTAACAAGGAGGGAGCTATCTGTACTACTATCATAATTTGAGTCACCTTGTTTCTTCTTGTAGATGATTACAGTTTCAGAAGAAGCCCACTGAGATGGAATTTGTTCTTGGTTCCAGATAGTCAGAATGAGAATATGGAGACACTGATGATGCAACTGGCCACCCTCTTTGATCAGTTAAGATGGTATGCCATCAGGACTATGACTTTTGTTACATTTTAGAGATCGGATGGCCTGAACCGTTTCTGCAAGTGCAGATAGGACTTCAAGATCTCCCGCTTGAGGGGCATTTGGGATGTTATCAAGGATATTGTGCTCTACAGGGTTTCTTCAATTCAGTTAGGTGTTGAAATGTTGCGCCCATCTTTCTAGGATTGCTTGGTCTTTCAGGAGCTCTCCCCTGGCTGATCAATCAAGTTTTATGTTGTGTTTGGTTGGCCCATAGATAGTTCTAATGGAGTTGTAGAACCCATGTTGGTCATTTATATCAGCCAGTCTTTGCAGCTCTTTCCATAGCTCGCTCCACAATTATTATGTTCTCCATGTCATGCAGTTTTCTCTGAGTTTCACTTCTGAGATTCTGGAATTCAGTTATTAGGGTTAAGGAGCTAGGATGAGCCAACCAGTTGTTATGTGCTCTATTCTTCATTGCAAGGTCGTGTATGCCCTCAACATTTTCATCAGACCAGTCTTTATGGCAGTGAGTGGAAAAGGCTAGGGTTTCTTTTGCAGTGCTCTGGAGCAGTCTCTTAATGTTTTGCCATGCTGGTTCTAAGTTTGTTGCATTGTTGTTTGGATGAAGTGGTGGCCATTGAGAGGGCTGGTCTGTAATAGTCCAGAGGAGGGTGTTACAAGTTGCCACTTAATTTAAACTACTACAGTTTAGTTTCTTGGTGGATGGTCTGTGGCACATTAATGAGCATATGACTAGTTCCAGTTTGATGACTATAAGGGTATGGTCTGTTGAGCTCTCATCACCTGTCCCAGTTCTGGTTATAGGAACTTCTCTTCGATCTCCTTGTCTTAAAATGACATTGTAAATTAGGTGCTAATGTCTAGATTGTGCATGCGTTCTTGTTGTCTTGCGTTTATTCTTAAATTGAAAAATAGTTTGGTGATGACCAGACTATGTTCTAAGCACAAGGAAAACGGTCTATAGCCATTGTTATTCATATTACCAACACCATGACAGCCTATGCCTGGCCAGACGTGATAATCTTTTCCTACTCCGGCATTAAAATCTCCGAGCAGGATCAGTTTGTCATTAGGCGGTATAGAGTAAATGGTAGCATCCATAGAGTCATAAAAGGAATCTTTGATGGTGTCTTCATAAACAAGTATTGGGGCACAGGCACTGATGAATGTTGCATAATGGCCTTTAGAGAGTGGTATGTGCCAATACATCAGCCTCTGATAAGCCCATAGATGTTTCTTGGATATTCTGTAGTAAGTTGTTTCGGACTGCAAAGCCAGTACCATGGTTCCTTCTTATCTTCTCCTGAAATAAGTATACCCTTCCCATGCTTCTATTAGGTTGCCCTCTCCTGAAAGGCGAGTCTCAGACATGGCAACAATGTCTCTTTTTTTTTTTCTTTTTTTTTTCGGTTCATGGGCAATAAAGGCATTTCTACAGCATGGACGTGTGTCATAGTCAGTATCAAGCAAGGTTCATTTATTCCAGGTAGCAAGAGTGAAAAGGATTCTTTTGGTTTCACAAATGCAGTGTGGGATGCCTTGATAGACATGCTTATCTGCCCATGTGGTGCGGAGCAGCAAATGTTTAGGTTACCTTTTCTAATCTCCTTCCCGTCAGGGTAAGCAGATGGGCATCCTTTTCCAGCTGCTTAGTTGCACTGGATGCTGCCGAATGCATGACCTGCCCCTGTGACATCATGCCAGCGACCACTGGGTCAATGCCAGCTATGTGCAGGACTCAAGCTCTCGACTTCCAGCCACATCCATGACCTGTCACTGTCACCCCGTCCTGTTCTCATAGGTCTTTTGATTTTGATGAAAGATGAAATGGGAAGTGAGTATAGCAGTGGGCTTGTACAATGAATAGTTTTGGTGTGATGGTGAGAGTTCCCAGTCCTCATGACTTGGCCCTTCTCAACCTGTGATGGTGGCATGAAGATTCACAATGATCGTCTAATAAGTAGGGTTGCACGAGCCTGCCTGGAGCTCTGTATGTCAAGCGCCACCTTCTGTGGGACTTCACTCACGGATTTTTCATTCTGGGTTTACTCCCGTAGCCTTAACCCACCCAAGGGCAATCCACAAGGCAGTGGCCCTGGGAACACATAGTCTGACCCCTCACTGATGGCCCCTCCACCATGGGTAACCCTCTCCTCCTGTTGAGTCCAGGAGGTGTCTAGTATGGCCAACCAGATTTACAGGGTACGCAAGCCCCCCACCACACCAAGGTGGTTCCCGTGGAAATACACACACACACACATCGAAACACCCACCCACCCACACAGACAGACAGACAGACACACACACACACACACACACACACACACACACACACACACACACACACACACACACACACACACACACACACAGATATATACACACACACACACACACACACACACACACACACACACACACACACTTCTTTTACCCTTCTCTTTCATTCTTCTCTCCTGTTTCGGCCCCACTTTAATCTCTTCCACTCATCTATATTGCCGTCTCTTCCCATTTCTTCCGTCCTTAATCCTTTCCTTTCCTTTGGCTTGTCTGTTCTTTAGCATCTTTATTTCTCCAACATCGCTCCATGACTCTGTTCCTTCATTTTCTTTTTCCAGATGCATAAATCCTTCTTTATCTTCCCTGCTCATTCCTTCTCCTCCATTCCCTTCCCTCAAATCACTCCCTGTTCCTCCTTCCCTTCCTGTCTTCTTCGTTTCTTCTATCATTCTTCCCAGTTCTCTTCCTTCCCACCCACTCATTTCTCCATCCTAACTTCCTTTCTCTATTCCTTCATTCCTTTTGTCTTTTTTTTTCTTCCTTCTCATTGCCCTTGTATTTTCTGTCATTCTTGGGGTTGTTTACTTTCACCTGATGCTGAACTAACTTATTGCTCCACATAGCGTATACTGTATTCTCTCTCTCTCTCTCTCTCTCTCTCTCCCCTCATAATCATCTATAATTAAGGACAAACGGCAGCAATTTAAAAGTTTAATAACGTGGGGAAGGCAAGCCCCTAATACTGAAGCAAAGTTATGGAAAGCCTGTGGGTACTACATCTCACCAGCTTGCATCCAACATAAGCAAGAGAAGTTAACAATGATACAGAGAAGATAGACATATTCCTTCTTCGGCACGTTCTTCAGAATTTATGAGCAGAAATTTTACAGCTATTTAATCATTAAATATTTGTGTTTTTAGACCTAGGTCCCCATAGTTTGCGAATTATGGCCGTCACTTACAGAAAGGTTGAACATGGTCTGGGTGATTCTTTCACATCTCTTCCTGCGTTTGTTTCCTTGTTTCCGTTCTTCGTCTGTCTCTGTATAGAAAAAAAATCGGTCTCTCTCTCTCTCTCTCTCTCTCTCTCTCTCTCTCTCTCTCTCTCTCTCTCTCTCTCTCTCTCTCTCTCTCTCTCTCTCTCTCTCTTTCTCATTCTATCTTTCTATCTATTTGCTCTAACTAGATACCTGTCTGTCTGGCCCTCTAACTCTTTACCTCTCTATCTATCTGCTCAAATATATTCCAGCTTATCTATCAATCTATATCTTCAGTTCATGGTGTCCTTTTTTTCTTTTCTTGTTTGAAATCCTGTGTTTTTTCCTCCTTCCTTTCTCCTATCAGTCATGTACGAGTATCTCGGAGCCATCTGTAGCCTACCCTTCCTTTTTGATTCACTTAAGTCAGTCACTCATTCCTCTTGGCCTCCTCTTCTTCTTCTTCTTTTCCTCCATTACCTTGTCCCTTTCTGTTTTCCTTTTTGCCTTCTGTTTTACTTCCCTCCCCCACCTCTTCCTACTCCTTGTTAAATTTTCTATTTTCCTTTTTTTTTTATTTTCTCCTTCTCACTTTTTCCTGCCGGCGTCGGCTGGAGGGATTGCTGGGAAGAAAAAGCCTATACTTTGCTATCACTGTCTCTGACTCATAGAACGGATGCCACAGTTATAACAAAGGGCCTGGAAAAAAGACCAATAAATCTGTTATTGTTTGTCTTCCTTTATTTATAACTTATAACCTCTCTTATAGACTCCCTTCTCCCTCCCTTACCGCTATTCAGTCTTTACTGTCTCGTCCTTTACCTATCATGCCTTTTTTCCATTGTTTCCCTTTTCCTGCAGTTAAAATGTTTTCGTAACCGGCTGAACTCAAGCAGATAATCTCGTTATAAACCAACTGACCTCCTCTTTTTTTTTTTTTTTTTTTTTTTTTGCCCTTCCTGTATAGCTCTTGGCAAAGGAAAATCGTTACTTCCCTTGTCCAGATTACTTTGAAATTTTAGGTGGAAAACTCTAAGGCAGTATTGATTTCTCCAATTCGGTGGAATGATCTGTTTTTTTCCTTTCACTCTTGCTATCCGCCAGAAAATATTATTGGGCAGATGCACGACGTTTCGAACAGGTGGGTTAGATATCTGCTTGACTGACGTCTTTATTATAAATGGTTCTTTGAAAGCTGAATAAAGTACTACAGTGGAGAATGGTTGATGAAGAATACACTAAGTTGAGTCAAAGTTTATTCCTTCATCACTGGACTCATTCCATTCGCTTGACAGGAAAACTACTGAGTAATAAACTTCAAATCTACCTCGTGTATTCTTCATCCACCATTCACCAATCAGTCAGTGTCACATGGTAAAGTAATGCACTCTGGAGGCGCAGGAATAAATTTATAAATGATGTCCTTGTCCACAAAAAAAAAAAAAAAAGTTTAACTGTACCTGCCAGTTTCTCTTATGAATAAAGCATGCTAGAGAAGAATATTACTGCACACAGTTCTCAGCAACGAACAGAATGTGTTATATTGAACAATTAGTCCCTCCATTCTTTGCTCCTCCCCACTCAACAATTTTTCTCCATTAACTCCCTTCTTTTCCTTACCTTTTTTGCCCTTCTTCCCCTTGTCTCTTTTTTTCCCCCTGGGGGTAGGGGGGTTTCAAGAATACTCCCCCAGTATCCCTGCTTGTCGTACGAGGCGACTAAAAGGGTTGGTGGTGGGTTAGTGCCCCACCCCGTAAAAAGAACTAACTAAAAAAGCGAATAAAGCGCCTCGGACCCGGACGGACCATACGTTGACGACTAAGGAACGGACAAAGGACATTCTTAGGGTGGGAACATGGAATGTGAGAGGAGTGAATGATGAAGTGAAAGAGAGAGAGATTGTTCAGGTGCTTGAGGATGCAAAAGTGGATATATGTGGATTTACTGAAACTAAATGGTGAGGTGAAAGGGTGAGAGAATGGGAATATGGTGTAGGTATATGTGCAGGAGTCAGTGAGAATGAGAGGGCAAGAGAAGGAGTATGTCAGATGATAAGCAAGAATTGGAAGGAGAATATAAGAGAGTATGGAACAGTGGGTGCAAGGATTGTATGGGTGAGGATGAAAGTAGGTATACAAGCATGGGCGATTGTATGTGTGTATGCTCCGACAGAGGATCGAGTGGCAAGAGTGAAAGATGAGTTTTGGGCGAGAGTTGAAGCATGTATGGACAAGTTTGAAAGGAGCGAGAGAGTGCTGTTGATTGGAGACATGAATGGCAAAGTTGGGAATGTACGAGTGGATGGAGTGGTTGGTCAGTGGGGTGTGCCAGCTGAAGTAGATGGGAATGGTAGTGCTTTGGTGGACATCTGTGCTTGTAAGGGGTTGGCAATAGCCAACACCTACTTTCGTCATAAGATGATCCACCAGTATACATGGAGAGTAATGAGGAGGATGGATGGTGAACTTGTTGAACGAAAGGCAATGATAGACTACGTGTGTGTGGATGAGCGAATGAGAAGACAAGTGTTGGATGCAAGAGTGTGGAGAGGGTGGGGGAATGGAGTCTTTGACCATCACTTAGTGATGGCCAAGGTATAGATGCAAAGAAAGTGGTTGAGGAGGCGAAGGGGAAGACAGGAGGAAGCAGCTCCTGTGAGAAGAGTGGAGACATTGCAAGACAGTGAGAAAATGACAGAGTATAAGAGCATAGTGGAAGAAAGATTGGGAAGGTATGAGCTAGAGCAGATGGAAAGGGTGGAAGACATATGTAAGATATTCACGGAAGAGATAGGCGCAGCGTGTGAGGCGGTTTGTGGAGTGAGGAGGAGATGCAAGGGTGTGCAAGGGACAGCATGGTGGAATGATGAGGTGAAACGAGCTGTGGAACAAAAGAAGCATATGGTGAATGGTTGGCGAGTAGAGGTAGGGGAGAAGATGAGAGAGAGAAGAGAGAGGTATATGTGAGCAGGAGAAGGGAGGTTAAGAGACTGGTGAAGGAGAGTAAGAAGAAAGTGGATGAAGAGTTTGGGAGGAATCTGAGTGTGAAATGGAAGGAGAGTAAGAAATTGTTTTGGAAGGAGGTAAAGAAAGTAAGGCAGTGTGAAAGGGGAAATAATAGGGGAGTGAAAGATAGGAATATTAGACTGTTGGTGGAGAAGAGAGAGAAATTGAGGAGATGGAAGGAGCACTTTGGGGATGTGTTGAATGTAGAGAGTGAGAGCAGTGTGAGTATAAGTGGTTGGGAAATGGCTGGGAGAAGAAGAGATGAGAGGAGGGAGGAAGAGATCAGTAGGGCGAAGTAGTGGAAGCGATGAAGAAGATTAAGCTGGGAAAGGCCCCAGGAATTGATGGAGTGTGTGGTGAAATGCTGAGGTATGGGGGTGAGATTGTTGTGGAGTGGATGTGGAAGTTGTGTAGATTGGCTTGGTTAGAGGGAAGGGTTCCAGAGGACTGGAAATCAGGTATAATTGTTCCTCTGTACAAAGGAAAAGGGGAGAGTGAAGTATGTGGTAACCATAGGGGTATTTGCCTTCTTAGTGTGACTGGTAAAATATATGGTAGAATACTCATTGATAGGGTTAGGAATATGACAGAGGAGCTAGTTGGAGAAGAACAAGGGGGATTTAGGAAGGGAAAAGGGTGTGTAGATCAGATATTTGTTCTAAGATGTTTAGTAGAGAAGTATCTAGAGAAGGGAAGGAAAGTGTATGCTGCCTTCATGGACTTGGAGAAAGCTTATGACAGAATAGATAGGCAAGGTATGTGGAAGGTATTAAGAATATATGGAGTGGAGGGGAAATTGTTGAGTGCTGTGAAGAGTATGTACGAGGGAGCTAGGGCTACGGTGCGAGTGGATGGTGAGCTGAGTGAGTTCTTTGATCTCAATGTGGGACTGAAACAGGGTTGTGTGATGTCTCCATGGCTGTTTAATATATATATGGATGGGGTTGTAAAGGAGGTGCAAGGTAGGGCAGTGGATGTGGGGCTGGCCCTAATGAATGAGGGTGAGATTTGGAAGATTCCGGTGTTGCTGTTTGCTGATGATACAGTATTGTTGAGTGAAGATGAATGGGAGTTGCAAGGTTTGGTGAATGAATTTGGGACAGTGTTTAGGAGGAGGAAGCTGAAAGTTAATGTAAACAAAAGTAAAGTTATGGTGTTTGAGAGGAATGAAGTCACAGAGTGTGCAGTGAGGTTGGATGGTGAGGATATGGAGAATGTGAGTGCATTCAAGTACTTGGGTAGTGTGATGAGTAAGGATGGAACTTTGGGGGATGAAGTACGTGAAAGGGTACAGCAGGGAAGGAAGGTTGTTGGTACACTGAAAGCAGTGATGAGAAATAGGGAGGTGAGTATGGAAGTTAAGAAGTCACTGCGTGATAATATTGTGATCCCTACCCTGACGTACGGAAGCGAGGCGTGGACCTTGCAAGAGGGGAACAAGTCAAGAGTGAGAGCAGTGGAAATGAGTTACTTGAGAGGAGCATGTGGAGTGACGTGGAGGGACAGGTTGACGAATGAAGAAGTGAAGGAACGTTGTGGGGTAGATGTCGATGTGGTTGAGAAGATTAGGAGAAATACACTGAGGTGGTTTGGACATGTGGAGAGAATGGAGAATGAAAGACTGACTAAGAGGGTGTATGTAGGTGAGGTGGAGGGAAGGAGAGGGGGGGGGGTAGACCGAGGATGAGGTGGAGGGATGAAGTTGAGAGGTATATGAGGGAGGGGGGGGTGAGTTGGGGGAAGGGTAGTCAAATGGTGGGTGACAGAGTGACTTGGAGGCGTTTTGTCTGCGGCCACCCTTTGCGGGATTAAGGCGTCGGGCTATAGATAGATAGATAAATAGATCATAATCTTCCAACGCACCTCTCATCGTCTCTCTCCTTTACATCTTGTTTTAGCTTCGTGCTCCTCTTCCCTGTTTCTTCACCTCATTTCATATTTCCTCAGCATTATCTCTCTTCCCTCAAACCTAGCAATCTCTCCAGATCTCCACACCATTATCATTCTTCATTTTCCCTAGGTTTCTTTGTCCCCCTTCTTCCTCTTTCGCACATTTTCCCTTCCTTTCCCTCTCTCTCACTCCTTACCTCTCTTATCTCTAACATGGCCTCCTCCTCTCCTCCGTCCTTCCCACTTTTACTTTACTCCTTTCTCCCGCTTTTCTTCCTCACTCTCACGCCTTGTCTCTTTTCTTCTCCCTGCCTCGACTCGCTCTCCTTCCTCATACACTTTGTCTTCCTTCTCTCGTATACTTCCTTTCGTCCTAATCCTTAACACTTGTCTCTCCTATACCTCCCTCCCTGCCACTCTTAATTCTCTTCTGACACTGTTTCCTCCCTGCTATCGGATTCTTACCTCTTTTCTCTCTCCTTTTCCTCCTGTCCCTCCGCTCATTGCACTCTCTCTCCCTCACCTCCCGTCCCTCCGCTCATTCCATTCTCTCTCCCTTACCTGCGTTTTATTTTAATTTTTTACCTCTATCCTTATGCCACTTAATTCTCTCCTTTTACACGTTACATCTTTTCTTTCCCCCTTCCATCCTGTCCATATCTGTCTTCTTCCTTGCCTCTCTCCCTCGCCTCTCCCAACTTCCCTCCCACCCGTTCTTTTCTTTTTCTCCTTTATCTCCCTCCGTTTCTCTCCTAGCGTCTTTTTCTCCAGTATATTTCTTCCCATCATTGCTTTACTCATTTTCCTTTTTCACCTTCCTCTTCGCCCTCCACGAAATGGTGTCAAGAGCGTCCATGACAGGTGTATGCAAAGGGCATCCCCGTAAAAGAAAAAAAAATGGAAGGGGAACTAGAGTGCACTACCCTCCTCCACCAATTAAGAACATGTGACCCTGACGCTCGACAACTTACTCTCAAAGCAAACAAGTTGCGAGGCACAACAAACCTCGCCCTAAAAAGGTTATTTTATATTCAACCGTTTTCAACTTACAGCCCGCTGAAAATCTGTGCTTTTGCGTTTGACCTTTCAAGGTCACTCAAGGTCAAAGGTCATGGTGCTAAATGAAAGCCCATATGAGACTTTCTATGTCTTGATAATAGTAATTATCTCTATCATCAACCAGTTTCAAGTTATAGCCCCCTTAATATCCGTAAAATTGAGTTTTACATTTCAATGTCACTTAAGGTCATCGCATCAATGAGAAGCCCATCTGGGACTTCCTATACGTTGATAATAGTATATATCTTTCTGCAACCAGTTTCGAGTTATAGCCCCGTGAATATCCTTGACCTTGGATTTGACCCGTCAAGGTCACTCGAAGTCAAAGGTCTTGGCGCCAAATGAAAACCCATATGGGAGTTCCTTTATGTTGATAATAGTAAATATCTCTAACTTCAACCAGTTCCAAGTTAGAGCCCACTGAAAATCCGTGACCTTGATTATGGCCTTTCAGGGTCACTCGAGTGCCTCCAAAAGTTAATCACTTTCTTTTGGGACCAATGTCCAAATATCCTGAAAGATTCATGAAATTTCATTTTGCCGTTTTCCGTAATTTTGCTACGAAAGATACAAAGTAATAAAAAAAAAAAAAAAAATTTCGACCAAAAACAATTCAGTACCTCCCTGGACGCCATCCGGGCGAGGTAATTATTTCCCATTTGTTTTACCATCGACCTTCCAACATCTTTGGTCCACATCATATAAACTGTTTGAGCAGACTTTGTCCAGTGACCTTGATCTTGACCTCTCTTTGACCTTGCCCTTTGACTGTTTTCAAAATAGAACTTCTTTATTCTTTTGTTGAGATGAGAGGTATATCTAAGTCCTCGAATTCGAACAATGTTGGTACACAAAACGTATCGTCTGGTGATGACAAGAATAAAATGGTACGCGAGGACAGTAGATTGGCTTCTCAAGTTTTCTCAGGCTCTTGTCAGTCACCCTCTGCCAAATAAAACCGTGTGATATTATGTGCAACGGAATACTAGAGTTTTTCCGATCATACGAGGGCTATCAGTGAAAGTATTAACTCGTCTGGTTCCTGTGACTCAGTCTCCGACGAATCAATTCCTCTCCTGTCAGCTTTAGTAGAATAGTTGATTTGCCTCGAGCAAGGGAGGGTTATTAGTGAAAGCATTTATTCTTTCAGACTGCTATATCTCGCTTTCTGACGAAGCAATTCGTTTTGCGGTAGTTTAGATAGAATAGCTAATTTACCCCGATCACGAGAGAGTTAAGGAAAGGAGGTTGGCTTCTCTAAACTTTTGCCTGAAATCTCTCTCTCTCTCTCTCTCTCTGGGCATAGGCTGAGCAGTTCGCTCTTAATATATTCGCGTCATACACCTTCCCTGGTAATTACTTGGACACTAATTACCTCAATCCTTACTGGAAACATGGTATGGCTTGCCATTCAGGACTGACATAATGATATTAGTGGAAGTGGTTAGACATGTAAGTAGGTTTTAGTGAAAAGCAGTTTAGCTTGAAAGATTTGATTCATGCTATGGGAGTATCTAGTTGTGAAGGGATTAATGAGAGCTATATCTAGAGAGAGAGAGAGAGAGAGAGAGAGAGAGAGAGAGAGAGAGAGAGAGAGAGAGAGGAGGAAGTAGGGAGGAAAGAACGAGAAGGGCCGAAGATTGGAGGAACTATCACTTAGCAGAACTAATAAATGAGCATGGTATGAGGACATGTCGAAGGGCACAACACAACAGTTTGTAGCGTTTGGTACGCTGCTGTAAGTACAGGACACTAAAGCTCGATATTTTCGATGATTTCCAAGGAGTGACCCCAGTAGGAGAAGTACTGTCATGTGAAATCAACAAAACACTTTGAATAGACTGGCTTTCTATACTGACCTCGCTCCTTTTCCATGCATTATGGTTGACACCATAATCTTACTTTGATTCATCGGTAAAAGTCTAGCTTAGCTTGGAATGTCTTTCCTAAACACACACACACACACACACACACACACACACACACACACACACACACACACACACACACACCTCTATTTTGCCGAGAATATAGATACACACACACACACACACACACACACACACACACGTCTATTTTGCCGGGAGTACAGGTAAACGAAATTAATACATTCAACCTAAACACAGACAACAATAAGTAATAAAAACAAGTAACGTACACCATACAAATCTACCCTAACAGTATTTTCTGTTTAACCTACAGCATCTTCTTGACCAAGACTCTTTTCTTCCAACTCTCCACTCTGTTAATAAAGTAAAGTGTAAAGAGGAAGAGGCAGAGTGAGAACCGGGAGAAAAGGGTAGGTTGCAGTTACCTTAGAGTGAGGAGAGATGAGTAAAAGCATATAAACTAGGGAACGCAGCAATAATTTCATTTTTAATTTTGCAACCATAAACTTCAGTCATTCTGGTTGCATCTCAGTCCACTTCCAAATTCCTTTAAATTAAGAAGTCTGTTCCAAGTTGAATAAAGTTGTCTGAAGGAAGATAGAACTCGATGTCACCACACGGAAAGTCTGTCTATCTATTGCCAGATTCCCTAATCCCGTAAGGGGTGGCCACAAACAAATCGCCTCCATGTCGCCCTGTCCCTCGCCATTTCATTGTCCTGCTCCCAGATCACACTCCCCTCTCTCATATACCTCTCCACTCCATCCCTTCATCTCATCCTTGGCCTCCCCCTCCCTCTCCTCCTTCCATCTCATCCACACACACTCTCCTCGTCAGTCTCTCACTCGCCATCCTCTCCACATGGCCAAACCATCTCAGTGTGTTCTTCCTAATGCGTCCTATCACATCCACATCCACACCACAACGCTTCTTCACTTCTTCATTTGTCAGTGTGTCTCTCCATGTGACTCCACATGCTCCTCTCAAATAACTCATTTCCACCGCTCTCTCTCTTGACTTCTGTCCCTCCAACAAGGTCCAAGCTTCACTTCCATACGATACAGTTGGTATCACAATATTGTGATGTAGACCTTTTTCACTTCCATGCTCACTGCCCTGTTTCTTATCACTGCTTTCAAGGAACCAGCAATCTTTCTTCCCTGTTTTATCCTTTCAAGCACTTCACCCTCTGAACTTCCATCCCTACTCATCACACTACCCAAGTACTTAAACGCACTCACATTTTCCATTTCCTCCTCATCCACCCTCACTGTACATTCACTAACGTCACTTCTCTCGAAGACCATAACTTTACTCTTCCCTACATTCACCTTTAGATTACGTTTCTTACACTCTCTTCCAAACTCATTCTCCAAACCTTGCAGCTCCCCTTCGTCTTCACCTAACAACGCAGTATCATCTGCAAACAACAGTACAGGGAGTTTCCAAACGCCGCCCTCTCTCACCAGGGCCGCTACAACATTCACTGTCCTACCTTGTAGCTCTTTTATAACCCCATCCACACGCAGATTGAACAACCATAGAGACATGACACATCTTTGTTTCAATCCGACCTTCATGTAGATAAACTCACTCAGTTCACTATTCGCACGCATACTCTTCACGGCCTTCAACAACTTCCCGTCTACTCAATATATATATTATTAATACTTTCCACAATCCTTGTCTATCCACCATGTCATATGCTTTCCCCAAATCCATGAAGGCCGCATACAACTTCTTTCCCCTCTCTAGAAACTTTTCCACTAAAGATCTAAGAATGAATATCTGGTCTACACAACCTCTTCCCTTCCTAGAACCTCTCTATTTTTGCCCAGCTAATTCCTCTGTTATTTTCCTAATTCTGTCAATAAGTATCCTACCATATACTTTCCTATTACACTAAGAAGATAAATGTCTCTATGATTACCACACACTTCTTTTTCATCTTTCCTTTGTACAGGGAAATAATTATACCTGACTTCCAATGCCCCGGGACTCTACCTTCCTTCCAAGCCAATCTGCACATCTTCCACATCCATTGTACTACTATCCCTCATGCTTCAGGATTTCACCACACACTCCATTAATTCCTTGGGTTTTCCCCATTTTAACTTTCTTCATTGCTTCCACAACTTCCATCCTACTGATTTCTTCTCCTCTCACCTCCCTCTTTCTCCCAGCCATTCCCCTACCACTTATACTCGCATTACTTTCATTCTCTGTGTTCAACAATTCCTTGAAGTGCTCACTCCATTTGCTCACTTTTTCTCCCTTCTTCACAAGCAATCTACCATTTTTATTTTTCGCTCCCCACCTAACTGTTTTGGCACCCTGTCTAACTCTCTTCACCTTTTTCCAGAAAATTTTCTTACATTCCGTGCACTTTACATTCAAGTTCCTTCCAAATTCCTCATCCACTCTCTTCTTACTCTCTCTTACTAATCTTTTCACCTCTCTCTTCCTCTCTACATGTAACTCTCTCTTCCGTCTCTCAACTTCTTCCAAGCCTCTGTTTCTCATCCACTCACTAAAAGCTTTCTTCTTTTGTGCCACATCCTCTCTCACCTCTTCATTCCACCATGCCGTTCCCTGCACTCCCTTTCATATTCTCTTTACCCCGCATGGAAAGTGCTTATAGAAACTGCCTCCAACTCCTTCACTATGAGAGATTTCCAATAAACCAAAGATAAAAACTGGAGGTGGCAGGAATGTGATAACAACGTACGTCATTGTTTTGAACCTGTTAATGAAAGCCGTTTGTAAGAATCAGAGGCTAAAAGAACGGGCTAAGGTAAACCAGTGGACTATCACAATTATCAGTTCTGTATGGCATGTTTGTTATGCATGTCCAATCAGTATTTTGATTACCCTTCCGTGGGATGAGGGACGTAACCAGTCCGACATGATGCGACTTCGATCTCAGGTTGGGACAAGGAATTATCTGATTAAACATGATTAAATAAATTTCGTTAAATATAAACTTTCCACATCATCCGCAAGGCCCACTGACATGTCATAAAAACACCCACTCTAATACCACTGAATCAGTCCTGAGGGAAGCAACGACATAAAAGAAAAAAAAAAAAACATTCTAATAACACTGATCCAATCTCGAATGAGAAAGACCTAACATGTAATTAATATGGACGGTGGATATTAACATCAAAATGGCTATCCGGCAAGTTGTAAGGAATGGGAGAAAAAAGCAGGGTCTCAGAGAGCAGACTGTCAACTTTATGCCCATAGTGCGACACAAAGGGAAAAACGGGTAAATTATCGACTGTTACAATCTTGTCAAAGCCAATACTTGTCTCAACTAACGGCCAGGTTTTTGCGAAGTACTCACCAGGTCCTGGGAAAATAGTTATTATTCCTCCGCCCATCTATGGTGAAGGAGGCATTAAGAGATTGTTCTATCTGTCCATGCGTACATGGGTGAATGCTGCATTTGTGGGTAAATGGGTCTGTAGAACACTTGTGGGTGTGATATCCTGAACAAATTGGCTGATTTCCACCAAACTTTTGTCAGTGGTGTAGAAATGAGATCATGAACTGATAAGGTCCGCTAAGACAAGAGGCCAAAAGTGAAGGTCATATGGGGTCAAGTTTGTTAATCCTTGTGGATGGATATCTCCTGAACCCCTTGTCGGATTTCGACCAAACTTTTGTCATGGATACAGTATGAAGGGGTGATGATCTGATTAGGTCAGCAAGGTCAAGGAGTCAAAGGTCAAGTTCATATGGGTGTGGGCACGATATCTCCTGAACCCCCAAACAGATTTCAGCCAAACTTTTCTCAGTGATACTGTATGAAGGGATGACGATCTGATTAGGTCAGCAAGGTCAGTGGGTCAAAAAGTCAAGTTCATATGGGTGTGGGCACGATATCTCATGACCTCCTCGATGGATTTCTATCAAACTTTTGTCTGTGACATAGTATGAAAGGGCAATGAGTTGATTAGGTCAGTAAGGTCAAGTGGTCAGAGGTCAAGGTTATATGGGGTCGACTTAGTTTCTCTTTATTCTCATTTCAACCCACAATGAACCCTATCATGGAGGTTGTATGGCAAATCTGTTTCCAGGACTTGGTACATGCATACTGAGCGACACTTTGTGTCGACAGCTAGAGGCCCGAGTTCTCGGAGGTTCATTTTACATATTGTTATGATACTTTACTATAAAACTGCTGTCAGTAATAATAATCATGACTTCAGAATAAAGCCGACACAGAAATAATGACAGTAGATAATGTGACCATTTACAGATTCAGTGAGCATTACAACCAAGGCTATGCATTGTGACTAACATCATTTTTTTTTTTTTTTTAGCTATGGAGTTCAGAAATACAAAATGTAACTTGATGGAAATACTGGAGGCTCTTTCAGCCAAAAGACGTCTTTTAATCTGTACTCTGGTTCTAGCATTTCATGCTGAGTAGGTTATAAAGACCCTGTCTGACATCCCACTTTACTATGTGGCCTTTCCATCTCAACGGTTATTCTAAAAAGCATACGTCTATCCCTTGGTTCAGCCTCGTTCCTTTCTCCAAACTTGGTCCAAAGCAACTCTAGATTGTTTCAGTTGTTTTATTTAAACACACACACACACACACACACACACACACACACACACACACACACACAGGTCGAAGTTTGACCTTACTCACTGACCTTTTCCTGTAACTGATTGTTCTAAAAACTGACTGACTTCAGTCTTACCTTGTCCTTAGTACTTCCACCAAATTTGGCTTAAAATTTATCAGAACTCTTTAAGTTGATCTTGCCATATTACCTTGATATTTGACCTTTGCCTGTGGCCTTGACATTTAAGTGACTGCTATAAAAATCGAATTAATGTATGTTCTCCATATCCAGAACCATTCGACAGAGATTGGAATAAATTGGGTAACAACTGTATAAGTTGACCTTGCAATATGACATAGAACTTCGACCCATCGTAAAAAAAAAAAAAAAAAAATAGAGCTCGTTCCCGTTGCTGACCTGCAAAACCTCCTTCAAGTTTCTTCCAAATTAAATGAAAAGGGATTCTGTTATTCTTTTCAAGCACAAACATAAAGGAGGACAATTTGACCGTACCCTATGACTCACATCGTTCTTTCATTGATCTCAAGCCTTCCACCAAGTTTGGCCTAAATTTTTTTTTGTCTATAAGTTTAGCCTAAATTATAGAGACAGAGAAAAAAAAGGCTTTTGTTAAGTCTACCCGATTTCCACCTTTGACATATTGCTGTTAAAAAAAAAAAAAAAAAAAAAGCAGCCAAGTGACAACCCTACATCTTTTTCAATTATTTTGTTCAAACACACTCTCTCTCTCTCTCTCTCTCTCTCTCTCTCTCTCTCTCTCTCTCTCTCTCTCTCTCTCTCTCTCGCAGAGAATGACCATGACCTTTGACTTATTTCAAAAACAATTGGCCGGGTTCTTGGCTGTCCATCCAGCCTTCACTCACACACACACACACACACACACACACACACACACACACACACACACACACACACACATGTTCATCAAAAAGTAACATCCGAAACTGACTTGGGAGTTGTGTGTAATGATAGGTGAAACTAAAAAAAATTTAAATAAATAAAACTTGACTGAAATAGGTTCACTGAACTGTATACTCAAACCTACGTAATTTGTGGTATTTAACTCATGTCCTGCTTCTCATTTTTTTTTTTTTCATTTTTACGCTACGTCATGCTAATGTTCGTACAAGTTCAAATAAGCACTTAGCATTGAACCACCGAGAAGAAAGACCTGGAGGACAGATTCCCACTTAAGATGCCTGTGATCTTAGTTAGGTGTACCGTAAAGGAGAATGTCTTTAGTCTTACATGCACACACATACACACACACACACACACACACACACACACATACAGATTTGTTGAATTAGTTCTGCACACACACACACACACACACACACACACACACACACACACACACACACACACTGTTACATAGCCTATGATTTCATCATCCTTTGTGTAATTTTAACGCACAGTTGCTGCATGTTTGATCACGAGCGTGTTCTGCCTCAGTCCCCCCCTTCTACCGTTATAGTAGAGTAAGTCGTTCTCTCTGTTATTCAGAGCGGGATTTTCAGCTCTTTGTCCCCATGGCTTCATTTGCGCGTTCTTCTTACAAGTTGTATCAAGCTCTCCTGGCCCCTATATAATGAGCTCAGCCTCTGCATCATTGCCACTTAGATCTGCTCCTCATTTTGTTCACATCTCTGTCCTCCCCTGTACAGATATTATTATTGTGAGTGCTCAAGAAATCTCCAAACATCTAGCAGCTGTGTGTAATTTGAGTATAAGTGTTATTGCATTTTTTTCTTGTACTATGTAGCATAAGGTTGATTCTTAGGCCTAGTGAGGTTTTTGATTAATGTTGGGTTTTATGTCAGTCATTTTTTATACTAATTTGGATCTGTAATAATTTATCTTGCATTAACTGAGCATTAACCGGTGTATTTTCGTTTTATCAGGGCTGACTTAGGTAAATTTACTCTTGCTAATTTTGTGTTAATAGAGGCTATTGCAGTTAACCATATATTTAACCTGTTTTTTTGCCATTACATTATCCTTATGAGTCCTGAATGTTTTGTTGTTACTTTGAGCATTCAACTTTAAATTGTGATTTTACCTCACTTTTTTGTTTTGAACCTGGAACTTTACGGGACAGTAGTGACTCTTAGTATTCTCACTTAATGTGTACATTATCTTTCTCTGTTCCGTAACATAAATTTGGCGACCTCTTATCAGGATATTCAGGATATTATCATAAGGATATTGCTTGATATTTTGTGACTGTTACTTATTAATTATGTCTACTATTACTACACTTGATAAAGCCAAAGATTTTTTGTCAAATGTGCAAACAGTGTGTGATGTAGAAAACAGAACAAAGAATGAACTTAAGCTTGTTGCTCAACAACTGGGAATTGCTGTTCGCTCTCATCATTCTAAAGATCAAATTGTTGACATGATTAATGAAAGCTTGTTTAACGTAACTCCTCCAAATGAGCAAACGCAGATTGAATTAGCTAAGTTACAGCTAGCCCTGCAGGAGGCTAAGGCTAAGGAGGCGGAGGCTCGTGTTAATGAGGCAAATGCTCGTATTCAAGAGGCACAGGTACAGGCTCAGGCACAAATTGAACTTGCCAGGATTCAGGCAGACCATGAGTATCGCATGAAACAAGGTGGAACTGGATCATCTAGCTCTGATGATTTTGATGTGGCTAAAAATGTTAAACTTGTCCCTCCTTTTAATGAATCTGATTTAACAAAGTATTTTCAGTTGTTTGAGAGGGTAGCTACAGGTTTTAGTTGGCCCAAGGAGTATTGGCCAGTACTCCTTCAAACTGTTCTCACCGGTAAAGCTCAAGTAACTTATGCATCTTTGCCTCAGGATCAATCTGATAATTATGATGTAGTTAAGAGCTTGATTCTTAAGGCCTATGAGCTTGTTCCTGAAGCCTATAAAGTAAAATTTAGGACAACTTATAAGCAAGATAAGCAATCCCATGTTGAGTATGCAAAAATCAAAGAAGATCTGTTAGAGCAGTGGTTAAATTCTAAGAATGTGGATTCTGATTTTGGTAAATTTAAGCAGATGATTTTGCTGGAGGATTTCAAAAGGTGTATTTATAAAGATGTAAGCCTATATCTTGATGAGAAAAGAATAGATAATTTGTCTGATGCTGCAGTTTTAGCTGATGAATATGTTCTCACTCACAAGAGATATTCTAAAGAAAAAGGGAAAGCTGAGAATAAGTACGTTGCCTCTACTCAGAGTACAGGTAACAGGAAAGAGAATAAAGATGATGTTTCTCAGGAAGTAAATACCAGCTTCACCTCTAGATTTCAGAAAAGTAAATGTACTTATTGTAGTAAGCTTGGTCATACTACGGAGAAATGTTTCAGGAGACAGCGTGATGTGAACAAAAAGGAGTCTTTAAATATTCAGTCAATTGGTCTAGTGTCCACTCTTGAGAGTTCCCAGAATTCTTTAACTGAGTTAACTGAACCTGCTTTGAAAGGTAACTTAAATTCTCATGATGGAGCTCCTCTTTTGAGCAGTAACGTGGGTGACACTCTCAAGAGTTCATGTGCTAATTTCCTGTCTGATGGTTTTGTCAGTCCTCTGGACAGTAATGACAGGAAATCAGTTCAAATATATCGTGATACAGGTGCTTGCCAATCCCTTATGCTGACCAGTGTTCTAGGCTCTAATGTTAATTCCTCTGATGAAACTGTAATCTTACAAGGTGTAGGGAATAATTACTTCTCTGTCCCTCTGTGCAGAGTGATTTAGAGTCTGGTTTTGTTAATGGTTCCGTTATGGTTGGGTTGGTTGAGACACTCCCAATGTCAGGTGTAACTTTCTTACTTGGAAATGATATTGGTGGAAGTCAAGTGTGTCCAGCTCCTCAGTTGTCTAGTGAGCCAGTGGCTGCGGCCCAGGATTGTGGTGTCCCTGATGTGTTCCATGCATGTGCTGTCACTAGGGCTAAGTCTAAAGTTACTGGTGATTTAGAGGATAATGATGATGATGATGTTATCCTAGCTGACACTTTTCTTGCTAATTTGGACCACTCACCAGATGAGGCAGTACCCCGTAGTGTTGATAATTTGTCTCGTCAAGAGTTGGTTGAGTTGCAGGTTGCTGACCCTGAGTTGAAAGGTCTAGCTAACTCTGCTTACAGTGAAGAAGAGTCAGCCGGTGCTTCTACTTGTTATTATGTAAAGTCAGGAGTACTTATGAGGAGGTGGAGACCCCCAACAGCATCAGCCGACTGTGAATGGGAGGTTGTACATCAAGTTGTCATCCCTCGTGTTTGTAGGCAGGATATCATTCGAGTGGCTCATGATTCCAGTTTGGCAGGACACCTTGGAGTGAGGAAGACTGTGGCACGCATTTTGAAACACTTCTACTGGCCAGGTATCTTCAGGGATGTTTCCTGGTATTGTAAGTCTTTTCACACCTGTCAAGTTGTGGGGAAGTGTAATCAGACCGAAAAGGTTGCACCTCTAGTTCCCATTCCTCCTTTTGAGGCGCCTTTCACCTGTGTGTTGGTGGATATTGTGGGCCCTCTTCCTAAGACTTCTTCAGGATTTTCTTATGAGTTGACCATGATTGATATGGCTACTCGTTTTCCTGAAGCCATTCCACTTAGAAACATCTCAGCAAAGAACGTGGTTAAGGAAATGCTAGGGTTCTTCACAAAGTTTGGTCTGCCCAAGGAGGTACAGTCAGACCGAGGAAGTAATTTCATGTCAAATGTTTTCAAGCAGTCTCTGAAAGAGTTGGGCATCACCCAGATCACCTCTTCAGCTTACCATCCCCAGACCCAAGGAGCGTTGGAGAGATATCATCAAACACTCAAATCGATGCTCAAGAAATACTGTTTGGAACATCAGAAAGACTTTGATAAAGGTCTTCCATTCGTTGTGTTTGCTGCAAGAGAATCTCCAAATGAATCACTGGGCTTCTCACCTTTTGAACTACTGTTTGGCCATGAAGTAAGAGGACCCCTTAAGTTACTCAAGGAATGCTGGCTGTCGGAGGAAGATGACGTCAACCTGCTGGAGTATGTGAAATTCAAAGAACGGCTGTCCACTGCTTTACAGCTGGCGAGAGAGAATTTAGGAGCTGCTCAGGAGAAGATGAAGACTTGGTATGATAAGAAGTCCAGGTTACACCACTTTCAGCCAGGAGATCAGGTTTTGATTCTGCTACCAGTTCATGGGCAACCTCTTCAAGCCAAGTTTAGTGGCCTTTATTTCGTGGAGAAGAAACTCAGTGATGTCAACTATGTCATCGCCACACCAGATCGTAGAAAGAACAAGCAACTTTGTCACATCAACATGCTAAATTTATATCACAGGCGGGACGAAAATAATCCAATCTGCACTGTAACTGTTCCACCCGAGTCTGCAAGTGAAGCTCTCCCATGCAGTATGAGCCTGAGTGATAGTTTGGGGAAGAATCCTGATATCATGAATGATCTCCAGACTAAGCTTTCTCATCTACCTCCCAAGGAAAGGCAGGAGTTTTCGGCATTACTGCAGGAGTACCCGCAAGTGTTCCGTGCTACTCCAGGAAGAACCACTGTGTTGATGCATGATGTCGATGTTGGAGACGCAAAGACAATTAAATTGCCTCCTTACCGTGTGAACCCAGTGAAAGTTCCTCTCATCCAGAAGGAGCTTGGCTACCTGTTGGACCACAAGATGATTGAGCCCTGCCAGAGCGAGTGGAGTTCTCCTGTCACTCTAGTCCCTAAGCCAGGTGGGTCACAGCGGCTTTGCATTGACTACAGACGTGTTAATCAGATAACCAAAACAGACACTTACCCTCTCCCTCGTGTGGAAGATTGCATAGACAAGATCGGAAAGGCTAGGTACATAAGTAAGTTTGATTTGTTAAAGGGATACTGGCAAGTACCTATGACTGAACGTGCTAGGGAGATCTCATGTTTTGTAACACTAGGAAAGACTTTTGCATGTTCTGTAATGCCATATACAGATTGTTTTAGAGTAATAAGAAATTTCCTTTGTAAATTTCTTTTTTCCTTGTGGGGAGGTGTTACATAGCCTATGATTTCATCATCCTTTGTGTAATTTTAACGCACAGTTGCTGCATGTTTGATCACGAGCGTGTTCTGCCTCAGTCCCCCCCTTCTACCGTTATAGTAGAGTAAGTCGTTCTCTCTGTTATTCAGAGCGGGATTTTCAGCTCTTTGTCCCCATGGCTTCATTTGCGCGTTCTTCTTACAAGTTGTATCAAGCTCTCCTGGCCCCTATATAATGAGCTCAGTCTCTGCATCATGGCCACTTAGATCTGCTCCTCATTTTGTTCACATCTCTGTCCTCCCCTGTACAGATATTATTATTGTGAGTGCTCAAGAAATCTCCAAACATCTAGCAGCTGTGTGTAATTTGAGTATAAGTGTTATTGCATTTTTTTCTTGTACTGTGTAGCATAAGGTTGATTCTTAGGCCTAGTGAGGTTTTTGATTAATGTTGGGTTTTATGTCAGTCATTTTTTATACTAGTTTGTATCTGTAATAATTTATCTTGCATTAACTGAGCATTAACCGGTGTATTTTCGTTTTATCAGGGCTGACTTAGGTAAATTTACTCTTGCTAATTTTGTGTTAATAGAGGCTATTGCAGTTAACCATATATTTAACCTGTTTTTTGCCATTACATTATCCTTATGAGTCCTGAATGTTTTGTTGTTACTTTGAGCATTAAACTTTAATTGTAATTTTACCTAACTCTTTTGTTTTGAACCTGGAACTTTACGGGATAGTAGTGACTCTTAGTATTCTCACTTAATGTGTACATTATCGTTCTCTGTTCCGTAACAACACACACACACACACACACAGATCTGTTGAATTAGTTCTGCACACACACACACACACACACACACACACACACACACACACACACACACACACAGATCTGTTGAATTAGTTCTGCACACACACACGCACACACACACACAGATCTGTTGAATTAGTTCTGCACACACACACACACACACACACACACACACACACACACACACACACACACACACACATTGCTCAGCGGTAATGCTTTTGCCTGGTATCTGTTAAGACGGGGGTTCGCATCTTGCCCAGGATGCGAAAAGTTTCACTGATGAAGCGGGTGGTTACTGTCTTCCATGAGCAATGGGATGGGTATGTGCTTGTGTAAAGGTCACGGCCTTGCCCTTGGAACGGACTATATGAGCTCTCAGCTCTCTTCTGTGAGGGTAAGAGCTGATGATCACGACCATCACGTGATCTGACCGACCTGATGGGTTACATACACGCGCGCGCGCGCCTTAGTTAATCCTATTTACATGTTCATCCAAATCCTTATTTTCGCATAAATGCCCGTCCACTAACTGCCTCCGTCATTCCCAGCTATCCAAATCCACTTCCATATTAATATTCAGACTCGTGCACTTTCAGTCATACCAACTTCACCATATACTCTTACGAGTATATGGTCAATCGCTCTCCGGCACAGATTTAACTCACACTGACGTATATCACACGGACACGCTCCTTCCTACTTGATTCATTCCAATTCACCTACGTACCTAGCTTATTGTAGTCATCCACTCTCCCACTTTTTTTTTTTTATGCAAGAAAGAAGGAACCAAAGGCCAGGGGTCCGCAAACCTTTCCTCCCAAGAAAAAAACAAAAACAATACAAAAGAGAACCAAATTCAAGATCCATTCATTTCGAGATGCCTGGACACACAGCGTTTGAAAGACTGGAGATCATAGGAAGTATGAAATACAGACAGAGGGAGACAGTTCCAGACTTTACCTGTTGCATAAATGAAGGACTGGGAGTAACGGTTAAGTCTTGCATTGGAGAGTTGGACAGAAAAGGGATGAGAGTGTGTTGCTAGACGGGTGCTACGAGCCCGTCGTAGAGGTGGAGGGATGCAAAAAGACAGTTCAGAGGAGCAGCGACCATTGAAGTAGCACTAGAAAAGAGATAAAGATGCAACAGTGTGGTGAAGAGACAGAGGTTGAAGGAAGCCAGTAAGAGGAGGAGAGTTAATGAGATGAAAAGCCTTTGACTCCACCCTATTGAGAAGACCAGTCTGTGGGGAGCCTTCCCACACATAAGAGTTGTACTCTACACAGGGGCGAATAAAACCCGTGCATAAAGTCAACAACTGTGCAGGGGTAAAGAAGGTATGGAGTCGGCTTAGCACATCTAATCTCTTGGAAGCTGAGTTTACAAGAGATGCAATATGATCTTTCCAAGAGAAGTCCCGAGTGAATGAAACCCCAAGCATGTCCAAGAATGATGCAGGATTCAGCTGGATATTATTAAACATTAATGGGTACTCGTGCGGAAGATTATGTCATGTTGATAGGTTTAAAAACCGAGTATTCATGCATTAAAAACAACAAGATTATTTTTACCCCAGTTAGAGATACGAGCCAAGTCAGATATTAGGTTTACCATAGCCTCATCCCGTGTTTGTTGAAGTAACTGCTGAGATGTACATTGCGGGAACCGAATGGAAAGGTGAAAGGTAGAATAATCAGGATAGGGTTAGATGTACAGCTCAGAAGGTCATTGATGAATAAAAGGAAGAGAGTTGATGATAGTACAGAACCCTGAGGAACACCACTATTGATAGATCTAGGAGAAGAACAATGGCCTTCTACAGCAGCAGCTATAGAAAGACCAGAAAGGAAGCTACAGATGAAGGCACAGATACAAGGATAGAAACTGTACTAGGGCAATTTCAAAATTAAAGATTTATGCCAGACTCGACCGAAAGCCTTTGAGATGTCAAGTACAATGGCAAAGCTTTTGCCGAAGTCCCGAAAGGAAGATGCCCAGGAGTCTGAAAGGTGAGAAGATCGCCAGTGGAGCATCCCTGACAGAACCCATACTGACGATAAGAAAGAAGTTTGTGATAAGAAAGATGCTTTAATTTTTTCTGTTAAGAATTGACTCAAAAACTTTTGAGACACAGGATGTTATAGCAATTGGACGATAGTTAGAGAGTTGGGAATGGTCACCCTTCTTTGGGACTGGCTGAATGAGAGCAAACTTCCAGCAAGAAGGAAAGGTACAACTTGACAGAGAAAGGCGAAAGAGTTTACCTAGGCAGAGTGTAAGTACAGAAGCACAGTTTTTGAGGACAACAAGAGGGACTCTATCAGGCCCATATGCCTTGTTAGTATTAAGGCCAGTGATAGCAGAAATACATCAGCTGAAGAAATGTTAATGTCAGCCATGAGGAAGTCAGAGGGGGGAAGTGATGGAGGAACAGCACTGGAATCGTCAAAGGTGGAAATGGAGGAGATAGTCTGAGCAAAGAGGTCTGCTTTATTAGTAAAACAAATAGCTACAGAGCCATCAGAATAGAAAAGAGGAGGGAAGGATGATGATGTAAAGGTGTTAGAAAGGTTTTTGGCAAGGTGCCAGAAGGAGCAGGAAGAATTCGAGTTGGAGAGTTGAGAGCATTTAGTACGGATGAAAATAATTTTAGCAGAGCGAAGAACAGACTTAGCATGATTCCGGGCAGAAACATAAGCAAGATGTGATTCAGGGGTGGGTTGGTTCTGGAACCTTTTATAGGTCATCTCTTTGTTGCGGACAGCATTAGAACAAGCGTGATACCCGCCCCATCCCGACCACTTTTCCACCACTGACTCCCCCCAATCCCGTCCATTTTAGGAAAAATTTTTTTTGGCTCAAACCTTCGCTTTTGGTGAGAAACATCGAAAATTCATAGAGAAATTGCTCACCTGAGGTTTAAAGTACTCGATACAGGTAGGAGTACCTCCTTACCTTTCTGGGTTTTCAATCAGGCTGGCACCAAAGAAAACGAGTTCTATGGGAGGATAACTATTTCACACCACTCATAAACGGTATTTATTTATTTACTTGGTACGAATTTATATGTAGTACGGTTTTCAAGCAGTAATATAGGCATTATAAGCATTGTTTCACTCACTAATACCTGACCTTTTTTTGCCACATTACCTGATCATCATTTCTAACTGTTTCTTCCTCTAATGCTATGTAAAGTTTGTCCTCCACATTGTCATCGATTGGGGAATCACTCTGGCCCTGAAATTCGTACCGTGGCATGACATGGCTATACTGGCCAGGTCACTGATAACAGGTGAATTGCTGAGACAATGGCATGCAGGGGGGGGAGGAGGTCATGCTGGGTAAGGCATTGTCCCTGCCTGGCATCTTGTAGAGGAAGGTGTCACGTATATACGTACCAAAAATCACTCGCGAAAATTGAAAATTGTGCAAATTAGGGACCTTGCAATTTTTTCGCGTTTATGTATGTTGACGGGATTGGCAGTGACAAAACGTGTGGACGTCAAAGAACGTCGACGGGATGCCACGGGTTAAACCAAGGCTTTCTTGGATTAGTCAAAGGATATGAGAAAAGAATGTATGCTTCTATGCCCGTGAGAATAACCTCCATAATGCGCAATGCACACTTAGATGGCTCCCGGCCATGGAAGCAATAATCATTCCAGGGAAAATCAAAGAAGTACTGCCTGAGGGCCTCCCAATCCGCAGCTCCAAAGTGCCACAGTCAACGTTTTTTAGGAGGGTCCACAGGCTGTACTGGAGCAATAGGAAAGGTCAAGATAATTAGGTTGTGATCAGAGAAGCCGAACGGAGAGAAAAGATTAACAGTGTAAGCAGAAGGATTAGTTTTAAGACAGAAGTCAAGTATGTTGGAACTCTCTCCAAGACGGTCAGGGATACGGGTAGGGTGCTGTACAAGCTGCTCTAGGTCATTAAGGATAAAAAAGATGTAGGCTTGTTCACCAGGTGGATCCGTGAAAGGAGAGGAGAGCCAAAGGTTGTGGTGAACATTGAAATCTCCTAAAATGGAGGTTTGAGAGAAAGAAGAAATGAATTGAATATGTTCCATCGTAGAAGTAAGATAGTCGAAGAATTTTTCACAGTCAGTAGAATCAGAAGATAAGTAAACAGCGCAGATATATTTAGTTGGAGAATGAGAAGAAAGCCGAAGCCAGAGAGTTGAGAATTCAGCAGAATCAAGTTCAGGAACACGAGAGCAAGATAAATTATTGCGTACATATACACAACAGCCACCTTTGGCTTTGAAATGAGTATAGAGAAAGTAAGAGGAAACGGAAAAGGGTTTGCTGTCAGTTGCCTCAGACAAATGAGTCCCAGACAGGAAGAGAAGGTGAGGTTTAGAGGTGGAGAGGTGAGGTTTGACAGAGAGAAAGTTAGAGGAAAGGCAGAAATGAAGAAGGAGTGAGTCAGACAGTGGTTCCAGGCATCTCTCAGAGTCGTCACCGGGAGAGGGGGGGATAGTGGGGGAATTTATGGTCCCCCCCCCCCTGGGGACTCTGGGGCCAGATTTAATTGTGCCATTTTTCCTTTTTTAATTTTGATAAGGAAGTGTAGTGTGTACTGTGCATGTAGTTTAGTGTTGATAGTTAGGGAAACTTGTATTCGAGAGCATGCTGGCTTACTCTCTGTGTTACTGAGACACTGAAAAGGTTCAGCAAAGGGGGGATGGTCAGGAACTAGTCCCGAGGGCCGATGAAACGGAATTTCCAGCTCTCCCTGTCATCAGCCTTCCATCCATCTTGGGTGTACTGCCCTGCTCGACTGGTGTTACAGTCTACTCCTACCCACCCATTCATTCACTGTTAGCTACTCCTAGTCACTTAGACCCACTCCCTCAGTCACCCCTAGTCACCCAAACCCACTCCTTAAGTCAACCCAAGTCACCCAAACCCACTCCCTCAGCCACTCCTAGCCACTCACTCTTTGATTCTTTCAAGTGCTCTTAGCCTTTCATTTACTCTACAAAAATCAAATGAAATTAACAAAGAGACTGGAACGGACATTTCTTGGAAATACTCAACGGTCACAGCTTAACGAATTTGATTACATTTGTTTCCAAGAACGAACCTTACATCGTACACCATTCATCGTCATTCATCTACAGTAGGTGGATGGCTTTATGTAAAAGGATTTTGCATTTAGGAATGATGTTGGAAGAATTCTGCAGTATAAATCTTTTTCAAATATTCTTCGAAATTACTGTAAAATATTAAAAAATGTAATCTTCGAAATTAGAATAACCTTTAGAAAACGTAATGAAACTCGTGAAAGATAAGCCTTGGAAATGCATTACAAAACTCGAAAAACGAAGAGAGAAATATAATTTTTGGGAAAATACAAATGTCAAAGCTTTGATTTCACTACGTTTGTTGCCGGGGACGATTTTTTTTTTTTTTTTTTTTTTTTCAGGCAATATAAATCTTCCTTCATATAGACGGATGACTGTAGTGTTATGTCCTTGTTTCTCGACAACAGCTTTCTTTTATATTCTTTTCAATGTCTGATGCCTACGAAAAGGGAAAAAAATAAAAAAGGAAATATTTTGGTTACCTGTGCAGTAAAGGTTTTTATTTAATAAACTGGCCTATTTGCAGCAGGCAACTGGGTCAACCGGAAGAATGAATGTAAGATTGGAAAAAAAAATGTTTTACACATCACTGCGTCCAATAGCTCTCAGCCTTTTAAAATTCCAGCACACACTGTTATCAAATGAAACGCACTCTCAGAATTTAGGGATGAAAAGGATGGTAACTTAGAAGTTAACATAGTACTTGGCAAGTGCACTAGGGAATAGAAACACTCTTAGATCACCCCATAATATCTCTAAACCAAATTTACTAACAGTTTCCCTCATTTATTCATTTCCAAAAGGGAAAGAGTTTTTTATTTGTTATTTTTATTGTGTGTGTGTGTGTGTGTGTGTGTGTGTGTGTGTGTGTGTGTGTGTGTGTGTGTGTGTGTGTGTTTTCCCTACCATCGTTCGCTGCCTGCCCCCCACGATTTTATTTCTGAACCAACTGGCTTGAAACTTACTATGCACATACGTGTCCTAGTAAGTTTCCTCGGAACGTCATCCTCACACTTATATTTAGGTCTTGAAATTGATCTTCAGCTGATAAAGTGTGAAAAGCGAGCGCAAGAAGACTGAACATGAAAAACGTAATCATCACAATAAAGGCATCAGTTCTGTTTACCTTTGAACGCGAATGGAGTACAGGATAAGTCCGATTAGTGGGTGCCTTCTAGCCTTTTGTATATGTGCAGTATGTATGACAGAAAACTGATCTTGTGCTTAGACAACAGGAGTGCACTTAGCCCGAAGCAAAGGAAATGTCTTGCAGAGGAAAAATAAGATATATATGAAGAGAGTTTGTACTATTAGCTACAGAAATACTGCAACTGGAACCAGACGGTCCATAAAAGGGAGACTCAGCATGCCTTAACTCCTTAACCAAAGAATTTATTTTTCTTGTTTACTCTGGTTAACCGAAAAAATAATAATGAATGCTATATATAAAACCTATCGTGTTAGTCAAATCTTTTCTAGGCAGATTCATAGCATGTAGAGGCACAAAATAAAACACTGAAGTCGTCCTTTCAACAAAGTAATGACATACATCTAACTTCTATTTATAGGGGGAAAGGTGAAGTGATGAATCAAGAAAAAAGTTTATAAATGATTATGATGCTTATCAGTAGGACTGATAAACGACATGACTTATTAAGCACCCAGCATTTCAGAAAATCCGTAGACCTGTCAGCTACGGCGCAATGGTATTTTTGATGGCAGCGATAAGAATCCACAAACAAAAATATAACGGGAATCATGGCATCTTATGAGGAAGAACTGATGCGCAAAAGGTGAATCTGGAGTCTGACTCGGATGAAATATCACTTCATTTTGGAGCAGTAGTTATCTTATCAAACTGTGTTTGCTAATTCACACAGCACCGGTTGATAAAATACTGCTGTTTTTATGGGGCATTTTCAAAAGTTAATGAGAGAGGAATCTACTGTATGAGCCTGACCAATGCGACTTCGTGACTGAACTATAAAGAAAAGGCAGTCAGCTAAGCATTACTGTACACCTGCAAAATCCCATGTACGCCGGAGTCAAGCAACAAAAGTTTGATTATGATCATCTACTTTAGTTTGTTTTAGGAACTAATCACATGGAAGAATCCTGTTAATAACTATTGATGTTAATTAATAACAGATAAAGCAAGTGCCTAAATTGTCTCCAGTAAAGTAACGGCTACACTATTTCTATGATCTTTTCCGCACTAAGTCAACACTAAATTTGAGAAAGTTCCATATTTAAGTGTAATTCGTATTTATGGCGACATTTTCCTGCAGTTAACAGTACCAGGTGTATGGAGAAAATCATGCCCTCTTAGAACAACTCCCTGACTTCTAAGAAGGACTGCATGTACAAGGGTGGCAGGAAAAGAAATGCGGATCATGACTGATTACTAGATTCTTTTTACTTCGATGAGTTATTATTATTTTTAAACGTTTCTTCCTTTAAGTCATAATATCCTTAACTGTCTCGAATAGCCTGGAAGTAATATTTTTTTTACAACCTGTTTTTGCTATATGAACGTAGAAAGACTAAATGTATCAGGTGTCAGGCCTTTTATTTACCAGTTTTAATATATTATACTATGTGATAAACTATTCTGAAAGGAAGACTTCGACACAGATTACACTGACCTCTTCATTCCCAGGTTGCCCTCCAGCACTGAATAAATTCTTTCGGTGGGAGCACAAGTAAACTACAAACAAAAAGCATTACATAAGAAGTCTTTATTTTTCTGACACCACGAGATTACACACATATCTTGCAACAGCAATGTCAATTGCATTTATTGTTGGACCGCATATGACATTCCGTCTTCACATGCCGCCAGACAAAAATGCAACACAAGAGAGAGAGAGAGAGAGAGAGAGAGAGAGAGAGAGAGAGAGAAGGAAATTGTATCGGGAGAAAAAAAATGCCACTGGGACTCAAAGGAGAAGAAGAGGGAGACAGAGAAGAGTGGAGACGGAGATAAGGAGGTTCCGTGAAGTGAGAAAGCAGGAAAGCAGAGAAGGAGGGGGGGGTGGGCGGTGGAACAAAATGGCGAGAGAGAGAGAGAGAGAGAGAGAGAGAGAGAGAGAGAGAGAGAGAGAGAGAGAGAGAGAGAGAGAGAGAGAGAGAGAGAGAGAGAGAGATTCATAAAAAGTTACCAAGGACACTCAGACAGCGCGTAATCATCTTCGTCAAGGCAGTAACATCTTCCATGAACCTACTTTTTTTTTTTTTTTTTAATGACCCTGAGCTGACTTTTGACCCCTCTGCCGAAAACATAAACACTCTTTCCTCTGATGGTCTTCATTTATTTTCCAGATATTGCTGGCATTTTTTTCAGTTGTTTTCCATAATGTTGATAGCACACAGACACATAAGCAGACAGACAGACAAAAGCGAAGGCCAAACATAACCGGTTCACCTGAGAGGGGAAAAAGAAACTAACTATATCCGCAATTCGAACAAACCGGTATTATTTATTAAATGGGAATACGAAAACTAGAGGTACGTTGTCATTACCCCCACAGTGCTACCAAATACGGTATGAAAACCAGCGAAGGAATTGAAATTGCCACAAATAGGATGTATAATAAAACGTATATGACACCACTTTCGTCTGGAGAAAAGTATAGAATGATTAACTTTGGTTAGTGCGTTTCACGTTATGATGTGGTATATATTTCTAAGGCGATTCTTTGTGTCTGGTGACCGCAGAGTATATGGCATTTTTCCCGTTGCTGGGCATTCGAGAAGTGACGGGACTAATTACAGGCTCGGTAGCATACTCGTACATGAGGGTTGGAAAAATGACGAATGGATGAAGAAAAAGAGGCAGACCATGAAGAGGGAAAGCCTGAAGGACAAGGGAGAAGTTAAGGTAGAAGGCAGGTAGAGAAGGAATGATTGAGGAAGCAGAGAAGAGATGGGGGGGGGGGAGAAGTAAGGATGGAATCAGCCACCAGAGGGGGGATAAGCAAGAAGGAGGATGAAGATGATGTGGCACGGGAAAGTAGGGAAGGAAGATGCCACTGAATGAGGGATTAATAGGGTAAGGAGGAGGGGATCAGGAAGGAGGGAAATAAAGATGGAAGGAATCGCTGAAGGGGAGAAGAAAGAGGGAAAGAAGGAGGGGGCACGAATATGGAGAGGCAGGAGGAAAGAAGGATTCAATGAGGTAGTGATGCAGGAAGAAAGGAAAGTAAGATGTTGGGATGAAAAATGGGATTGAGAGAAAAACTAAACGTAGGAAAGAGGGAGGCAAAGAGGACTGCAAGTAATAAACAATGACTGATAATGAAAAAAAGAACTGCAAGGAAATAGAATGATAATGAAGGAAAGGAGTGGTGAAGGAAAGGGGGAGAAAGGCGGTGCTGTGGCTGTGAAAAGGAGTGTTGGCAAAAATGAAAGGAAGAATGGAAGGCGGAATGGAAGTATGAAAGCAGGGTGGGAATGAAGGGGGGAAAGAGAGAAACAAGGAGAAAGTGAGGCATGGATGGAAGGATAAAGGGAAAAGGGGAGGGAGGCACTGACTGAGGTGGAAAGGAAGCCAGAAGAGGATGAAGGAACGGACTGTGGGAAAACAAGGAAAGAGGGTAGAGGAGGAGGAGGAGGAGGAGGAGGAGAGGGTAAGGAGTAGGAGCAGACTGCTAGAGACAATAATGGACTAAACCTGTAGGAAGGGCACCGGTCCAGGTGGACATACAAATACCAATCTACATCATTTTGTAATTTATTATCGCCACCTCCAAACAATTATATTTGGCATTGGAGAGATGTTTGGCAGTGAAGGGGTTAAGGGAAATTGTTCGTATCCTAAACAAAAGGGCAGTGTCTTTCAGTAGTCATAATACAAGGGAGAGATAGATGTTACAAGGAAGGGAAGAGGAAGAGAAAACACAAGTAAGAGAAAAGAGCGACGACAAGGGGATGGAGTAAGAGAAAGGAGAGACTGGGTGAGAAAAGAAGAGAAAAGAGTGGAGGCAAAAGGAGCAAGCAAGATACTGAAAGGGACTGAGGAGAAAGAAAGGGAGGCAAAAGAAATCAGGGGAGAAAATGGGAACTGGGAGACAAACGACTAGAAACGGAGAAGAAAAGAAGGAAGGAGTGAGGAGGAGAGGGAAAAGACAGGAAAGAAGAGAAAAAAGAGGAGGAAAGAGAAAATGAAGAAATATGAGAAAGGAGAGGATGAGAGACAAAAGAGAGGAGAACAGTGTGAGGACTGAAATGAGATAAGGCATGGGTGAATGAGAGAGGTAGTGTATGAGGAAGCTTCATGGAGTTTCTGGATTGTATGCAAGTTATATCGTTGTTCTTGCTAATGCCTCAATGCACCAACCTCACCCTCCACCCTCATCCCCCACTTCCTCTCTCCCTGTTCATCAGTCTACTTTCTCCAGCTTCCTCCCATCCTCACTGCTGCAATCTCTATCTCTCTCCATTCGTTGCCGTTCCTCTCCCTTCGTATTTACTTCCCTCCCTTCCCCCCCTCACCGCCTTCACTAGTTCCGTCCGTTCTTCCTCGCTCCCTCATCCCTATCCCTTCTCTGCTTTCTTCCATCCCTACCCCCTCTTTCGTCTATACTAACTTCTCTGTATTTTTTACCTCAAACCCATTTTTCCTTCCATCCCTCCCTTTCCTACGTCTCTCTTTTCTCCTCTATATCTTCTCTCTCCTTTCTACACCTCTCCTGTTCTCCCTTCATTCTCCCGTTCTCATTTCTTCATCTACATCCCATCGTCACTCTGCCTCCATCCCTCTCTTCATTCACTCCATACCTCACCCTCTCCCTCCTTCTCTCCCTCCATTCATTTCGTCTCTCCCTCTTTCCTACATCTCCTTTCCCACCACTTTTACTTCTCTCTCTCTACTTTCCTAGTTCCCTCACCTCTCTACGTCCCTCCCTTAACTCCCATAATCATCCACCTTTCTCACAGTATTCTCTATTACCCTTTCCCATCTCTTTCCCCCTTCCCTGCTTTTTTCCCACTCTCTCTTCCTTACGTCTGTTCTGTCCTCTCTTCTCTACTTTCCTCACCCTTTATCTTCCCTTCCTCCTTCCTGTTCTCTCTCCCTCCCTCCCACTCCCTTCCTTTTGTAACTCCTGCCCTTAACTTGTCTTCCTTAAGTGCAGTTTCCTCTCGCTCTTGCAGCCTGTTCATTTTTTCCATCACATCCTCCCCCTCTCACTCTTACTCTCACTCCTTTCTGTGCCTCCCTCTCGCTTTCCTTTGCTTCCATTCTCTACCTTCCAGATTGACAGCGGAGAGGAGCATTCTTATGGTGACATCGTTGACCTGGGTGGAGAGAAGTAAATGATGCTTCAGCCTGGGGACAGAAACCTCTCAACCTGCCCTGCGTCCTGCAAGGAGGATTCTGGGCCAGCCCGAAAGGAAGCAGTCTTCCGCGTGGGACAGCAGCACCCTACGCAGTTTTGTTTACTTTAGAAGTGTTTCTCCGGTGGTATTTTCCCTATTTATCACACGAGCTGGAGACATGGAGAGCAACTGGGTCCAAACATAGCACTTATACTCTGTTGGCTTCCTACATAACACAAACACAAGACACACGTGGATCTGTTCAGTGCACTTAGTGCAGAGACTGGATCCACATCACATGCACTACACTAACAAACGCCATACAAGGCCACAGCACATGCGTATGTGACAGGTGTAGCACATACACAAACATCCCCTTCATCACACCAAACACAACTCCCGCACTCCGTGCTCCTGCATTCACACAACCAGACATCACAACCTAGTCCTTGGCACAAGCACAAGTCCAACAACACAGACACACACCGGACACACCTCGCATCAAATACACGTAAACATTTTTTTTTTATTATTATTTTTTTAATGTGAGGAAGAAGGAACCAAAGGCCATGAGCCCGCAAAACTGTTCCTTCCAAGAGAAAAACAAAATACAAGAGAGAGCCAAATTCAAGATCCATTCATTTCGAGATGCCTGGACACACTGCGTTTGAAAGACTGGAGATCATAGGAAGCAGGAAATACAGACAGAGGGAGACAGTTCCAGAGTTTACCTGTTGCATAAATGAAGGACTGGGAGTAACGGTTAACTCTTGCATTAGAGAGTTGGACAGAAAAAGGGTGAGAGTTTGCTGCTAGACGGGTGCTACGCGCCCGTCGTAGAAGTGGAGGAATGCAATCAGACAGTTCAGAGGAACAGTGACCGCTGAAGTAGCGATAGAAAAGAGATAAAGATGCAACATTGCGGCGAAGAGACAGAGGTTGAAGGGAGTCAGTAAGAGGGGGAGAGTTAATGGGACGAAAAGCCTTTGACTCCACCCTATTCAGAAGAGCTGTATGTGGGGAGCCTCCCCACACACGAGAGTTGTACTCCACACAGGGGCGGATAAAACCCCTGTATAGAGTCAACAATTGTGCAGGGGCAAAGAAGGAACGGAGTCGGCTTAGCACACCCAATAGATTGGAAGCAGATTTTACAAGAGATGTAATATGATCTATCCAAGACAAGTCCCGAGCAAATGAAACCCCAAGCATGTTCAAGGATGATGCAGGATTAAGTTGAGTATTATTAAACATAAGTGGGTATACCTATGGAAGATTCTGTCGGGTTGATAGGTGCAAAAACTGAGTCTTTGATGCATTAAAAACAACCAGATTATTTTTACTCCAGTCAGAGATACGAGCCAAGTCAGACATTAGGTGTGCCATAGCCTCATCCCTTGCCTGTTGAAGTAACTGCTGAGATGGACGTTGTGGGAATCGAATGGAAAGGTGAAGGGTGGAGTCATCAGCCTATGAGTGGATAGGGTTAGATGTACAGCTTAGAAGGTTTTTGATGAACAAAAGGAAGAGACTTGGTGATAGGACAGAGCCCTGAGGAACACCACTGTTAATAGATCTAGGAGAAGAACGATAGCCGTCTACAACAGCGGCTATAGAACGACCAGAAAGGAAGCTAGAGATGACGGCACAGAAAGAAGGATAGAAACCGTAAGAGAGCAGCTTGGAAATTAAAGATTAATGCCAGACTCGATCGAAAGCTTTTGAGATGTCAAGTGCAATGGCAAAGTTTTCGCCAAAGTCCCGAAAGGAGGATGACCAGGAGTCTGAAAAGTAGGTGAGAAGATCGCCTGTGGAGCGTCCCTGACGGAACCCATATTGACGATCAGAAAGAAGGTTGTGATAGGAAAGATGCTTTAAATTTTTCTATTAAGAATAGACTCAAAAACTTTTGTGATACAGGATGTTAAAGCAATTGGGCGATAGTTAGAGGGTTGGGAATGGTCACCCTTCTTTGGGACTGGCTGAATGAGAGCAAACTTCCAGCAAGAAGGAAAGGTACAAGTTGACAGACAAAGGCGAAAGAGTTTACCTAGGCAGGGTGTAAGCACAGAAGCACAGTTCTTGAGAACAACAGGAGGGACTCCATCAGGCCCATATGCCTTATTAGTACTGAGGCAGCAATGGCAGAAAATACATCAGCTGAAGAAATATTAATGTTAGCCATGAGGAAGTCAGAGGGGGGAAGTGGTGGAGGAACAGCACCGGAATCGTCTAAGGTGGAATTGGAGGAGAACGTCAGAGCGAAGAGATCTGCTTTATCAGCAGAAGAAATAGCTACAGAGCCATCAGAGTAGAAAAGAGGAGGGAAGGATGATGAGGTAAATTTGTTAGAAAGGTTTTTGGCAAGGTGCCAGAAGGAGCGGGAAGAGTTCGCGTTGAAGAGTTGAGAGCATTTTGTACGGATGAAATTATCTTTAGCAGAGCTAAGAACAGACTTAGAATGATTCCGGGCAAAAATGTATAAAAGATGTGATTCAGGGGTGGGTTGGCTCCGGCACCCCTTATAGGCCCTCTCCTTGTTGCGGACAGCACTAGAAGAAGCGTGATTAAACCAAGGCTTTCTTGCGTTAGTCAAAAGATATGAGAAAGGAATGTATGCTTCCATGCCCGAGAGAATAACCTCCTTAATGCGCAAGACACACCCAGATGGCTCCCGGCCATAAAAGCAATAATCATTCCAGGGAAAATCAAAGACGTACTGCCTGAGGGCCTCCCAATCCGCAGCTCCAAAGTGCCAGAGACGACGTTTTTTTGGAGGGTCCGTAGGCCGTACCGGAGCGATAGGACAGGTTAAGGTGATAAGGTTATGATCGGAGGAGCCCAACGGAGAGAAAATATTAACAGTGTAAGCAGAAGGATTAGTTGTAAGGAAGAGATCAAGTATGTTGGAGCTCTCTCCAAGGCGGTCAGGGATACGGATAGGGTGCTGTACAAGCTGCTGTAGGTCATTAAGGATAGAAAAAGTGTAGGCTTGTTTGCAGGTAAACTGCGCTTTGTGAGCACGTAACGAGCGAGCGAGCACCTTATAAGTTTCCCTCTGATATATATTCATGGTAGTAGCTGAACAATGAAATATACTGTATACTGAAACAAAAAAACTTTCTCTCACATACACCCACACAGACACAGTAACACACACACACACACACACACACACACACACACACACACACACACACACTCCCACAGAAACACTGAAACATACACACACATTCTCCCATGGAAAACTCTAGATTCTAAGGGGTTCCTACGCCTTTATGGGTGAATTTTTAGTTGATAATATAATCTAGTGAATGAATGTATCACATGCAGAATGAATTTCAACTCTGGATCACATGGATGTAAGGTTATTGGAATCTGATCAGCGTTACAGTCGGATCGGGCCGGACCTGGTCAGGCGACTCATTTCCAAACTTAACTGAGAGTAAAGTCACTCGCTTGCTCGTAACAACTAAATATTGATGGTCTGTACAAAAGAGAGAGAGAGAGAGAATTATAAAAAAAAAAAAAAAAATAGAACAGTTCCTTCAGGACCATAACATACGCATAGCACCCTTGCAACAAACAAAACTGAAATACCCCCCAAATCGAACACAGTTCATACGTTTACCTGGACATACAGTGACTGTGGACCACAGAGGAGCTTCATTATATACATTCATCCATCAGTCCTTTACAAAGACAACACAAACAAGAAAATCACTTTTGCAGAATGGCAAACACTAGAAATACACTCACTCAGTCCCAGATTTAGTCACAAGCAAGCAATAATCATTTTCATCATTTACTATACATTCCCCTTGAAATCTCGCCTTCTATACGATTGCAATACACCCCTCAACACCTAGCCTTAACACAGACAAGCTAAAAACACTGCCTGGTATGAGTGCAACCAAAACAACTACAGAGGCCTTAATAGTGCTTCACAACTTAATCACACGTACAATCTCAATGACACATCACAGTACACCCTCATCCCACACCAGGCCAACCAAAACCCCTCCTCCTTAGATATCACATATTGTTCATCAGAACATCCACTCAGCATCACCTGGCGAACAGGATCCAAACTCGCTACATTATATATATATATATATATATATATATATATATATATATATATATATATATATATATATATATAAATCAGCCGTTTGAGTGTCCACTGCAGGACCGGCCTATCCCTACCTAAGCGGGGACGATACACCCTATGTATCTCTACCAAGTGGCTTAGGCTGTTTAGTTGAGATTCTATGTAGGGTGAGAAGCTCTTGTAAGTGTAATTGTTGTGTTGGAGTGGCTTTGGATGTATGGGTAGTCTGTGAACCAAGTGTAATCGGCCCACGCAAGCCGACTGGGTGCAAGTATACTTTATAGTATGCGACACTGGTTCAACCACAGCACCCCTGATGTCCGCCAAAGCAGTAAGTGGCCAGAAGAACGCTCCCAAAGTTTATTGCCCTAGCGGGGCGCGAACCCTCGTTCTTCAGTGTACGAAAACGCACTCTTTACCACTGTACCACAGGGGCTCCATATATATATATATATATATATATATAGAGAGAGAGAGAGAGAGAGAGAGAGAGAGAGAGAGATAAACAAATAGATAGATAGATACAGATAAATAGATAGATAGATAGATAGATGGATGGATAGGTAGATAGACATATAGATAGAGATAGAGATATAGATATATACAAATATAGATAGATAGATACTGACTTTTTACGCTCTAGTGTCATACCGTAAATAGAGAGAGAGAGAGAGAGAGAGAGAGAATAAAATGCAGACGCTTGTGGTAGGTGGGGGCGCTCGCCATCCACTCACTCGATGTAGTGCTGCTCTCGGGTGTCTGCCCTTTCCTCTCCTCCATCCCTCTTTCCTTCCATCCTCTTCTGTTTTCCTTCGTTCATTCTTTCCTTGTCCTTCTGCCTATGAGCAACTTTACACTCCCTCTTCTGTCTTTCTTTCCTTCATTCTTTTCTCTTCCTTCTGCCTGTGGGTGACTCTACATTAAGTGACAAGCCAAATGGTTTCCTGTACACCAGGAAACCATTTACTACGCTGGGTGGTAACCATATAACCAAATTTTGGCGTCTGGTGGTTTAGTGGGTAATTATTGCGCTCCAATCGGATTGAGCCGGTGAAGGTTTATATCCAAGGGTAGGTTGGGGTTGATTGCTCGTGTAATGCCACTCAGGGATGAGTGAGACTGGTCACTCTCATCTTAAATGTTGGGACCAACTGCCTAGCCCCGGGCTCCTACGCTCCTCATGGGGCATTGTAGGATTGGATGATGACAAATATAGATAGATAGATACTGTAGATGGATGCATAGATACATAGACAGATATAAATATAAATATATACATAATATATTCTGTAGATAGATACTGTAGGTAGCGAGATAGAAGATAGATAGGTAGACAGATAGATAGATAAATAATTATATTAGGGTGGTTCTTAGAAAATGAAAGTTTGAAAGTTGAGTCTCCCAGCCCCTCATTTTGTTCTAATGGACACTTTATGTAACATGACAAACATTTATCAAAATATATATTTATTTAGGGGTCGCGCGGTAGAGCTAAAGTTTCATTTCCTAAATTTCTGAAGAAATTTCAATATAATTTCTGAACCATGGATTTTTACGTATTGGATCAAGTAGCCAAATTGTGAAGGATCTGCAAATATATATATATATATATATATATATATATATATATATATATATATATATATATATGTGTTCTATCGCCTTTACTATTTATATTGGTCATTGATTACATTATGAAACGTGTTGGAACAGAAACCGGTGCAGGTATACTTTGGGGAGAGAACAGGAAACTTTTGGATTTAGATTATGCAGATGATATAGTTTTGATTTGTGATGGGCCAGAAGAGATGCAGAGAGTGTTGGACTGTTTGGTGAGTGAAGGTCGCAAGGTGGGTTTGGTTATTAATTGTGGAAAAACTGAAATAATCAATATGAATATGGAAAATGCGCAGGAATGTGTAATTGGAGGTATGGTTGTAAAGCAAGTTGATAGGTTTAAATATTTAGGTACTTATTTAGCCAAGGATGGTTCTTTGAACTTTGAATTCGAGGAAAGGTTAAAGAAGGCTAATCAGGCAATGGGAATGCTTAAAAATATTTGGAATAATAACAATTTCTCTGTGCATACAAAAATCAAACTTTATAAGGTAATGGTTAGGAGTATCTTAATTTATGGGCACGAGTCTTGGTACAGCACAGTGACTATGGAAAATAAATTCCTGGTGTTTGAAAATAAAGCACTTAGAAGAATATTAGGAGTTAAGTGGTGGGAAAGGATACCAAATAGTAGAATTAGAGAAATAACGGGAGTGCAGCCGATCGATGAATATGTTAGATTCTCACGATGGAAGTGGCTAGGACATGTGTATAGGAGACAGGGAATAGTACGAGGTACACCAGGGTGGGTGGCACCTGGTAGGAGAGGTAGAGGAAGGCCAAAAGAGACGTGGGTGAGGACAATGAGACGGGAAGCTGGAGATGAGTGTTGGGGAGATCTTGAGGAGTTAGCACAAGATAGGATGTGGTGGTGTGAGTTCATCGAGGCCCTATGCATCCCCGAGGGTGCCACAGGAAATGATTGATTGATTGATTGATATATATATATATATATATATATACAGGCATTCACACCTCATAGTAATCTGTTTAGTTTATCTTCATGCTTAATAATGGCAGATGGAATATCACAGCTCATGATGACTTTAAATTTAGAGGTGTCACTGAGAATATGATTCAGCTTAAATTCCTAATCATCCTTGTTGATGATAACTACTACCTTTCCTTTCTCAGGAGCAGTGATAATTATGTCATCACCATTATTCTGTGATTCAACATCTTACGATATCCACAACAAAAGAAGGACTGCCGATATCGTAAGATTTTGAAATCAGTCAAAAATAATGATCGCAGTTATTACGCGTTCTGACAAAGGACTATGGGGTAGTTATCATGAACAAGGGTGACAATGAATTTAAGCTTAATCATATTCTCTCTCTCTCTCTCTCTCTCTCTCTCTCTCTCTCTCTCTCTCTCTCTCTCTCTCTCTCTCTCTCTCTCAGTCCACTGACAAGACAATAAAATCTAGACACGAAAAGCAGAAATATTTTGTTGTACTTGTACTTTACAAATGGATTTCCCTCTATCTCGGTTTTCTCTTGATGTTAGTGTTAGTGGGGGTACCTTTTTTCTTACCACCGATCGTTGCCCAAGCCTCACACCTTTATTAAGGTGATTGGCCTGAAGAATGCTACTGTATGCTTGTAACTGTGCAAAGTATCCCGACTTATCTTTACTGGGTTTTCGAATATGGCCTTTGGAGATATTTTATATCCAAGAAATTTATAAAGATGGGCGAATGACAACCAAAAAAAGACACATAGATAACAATACCAATAAACACACGTAAAGTCAACCACGAAGGCGGATACGTTACGGAGAAAGTTTGATTCCAACGGGCCTTCTAGCCTTGTTAGTTTCTTATTAGTTCGCCTCTTGTCAGGTACACGAATTTATGTATAAAAAGCAGATACTACTTCTATAGTTTCTCTTCATCTCGATCTGCCTTCTTTCCTCTTTCCCATTTATCTATGTTTTGTTTTTTTTTCACTTCCTTCTTTATCATAATTTTTATCGTTAATTAGTGTCATTTCCATTATTTCTTCTCTTACCTGTCCTTCTGCTTATGATTCTCGTACCCCACGCCCCCATCTCTGCATAATCCCTCCTTTTCTTCCACCCTCCCTTCTCTTTCCCTCCTTCTTCTCTGCCGCTATCTCATCCTTCCTTTCTCTCTGCCTATCTCCCTTCTCCTTTCCCACCCCCATCAATCCACTCTCTTTCTTCCCCCTGTCTCCCACCATCTTTTCTTCCTCCCCCCTTCCATACCCTTTTTTTTACCTCTCCATTCCCATCCCCGTCGCCCCAAATCTCCCTCTCGACCTGTCTGCCAGCCCCTCTTCCTGCCAGCATCGCTCCATCAACTGGGTAAAGATACTGACTCTTAGTGTTTCTCGACTATTAAGTGGTGGAGGCGCCTCGGTCACGTTGCCGACTTTTTTCTTTTTCTATGTGTTCGACTCTGAGCATTGGCTTCACATCTCGTTATCATGGCTCAGTAGTCCTCCTACGTCCATACACCTCCGCATGAAGTACGGCTTAGCGGTTTGTTTTTAGTCTTAACCGTTGAGCTTTCCTGCTTAACGATTTTCATGGCGAGTTCAGTGCCTTTTATAACGGCTTTGACGGTACTAGCTAGTTCTGTGGAAGATAAATTGATCTGCAGTCTTTTTAGATTTATTTTATTAATTTACTTATTGAGATGGCTGAAATATAGCACCGTTTCAAATGCATACATAACTGTCAGTCCTTCTTTTCTCCAGAGAAGTCTCCTCTAAGGAGAATAAATACGCCTGTTGGTGCCAGGAATGAAATGCATCGGTATCATCTTACTACAAAGCTGTATTTATAGCTAGTATAATACCTTTCCGTATGTTCGTCAACATTCTCACTATTGGCAAACGATTTCATCCGTCTTATGAAATTTACCTGCAGCATTTATAGTGATTAAGAAGGTTGAAATACCGTAATTTATGGTCTCTATATCCATATGCCATCCAATCCTAGTACCTTTCCTTATCCTGACGAATTTTCCATTTTATTCTCACTATTGGCTAACGATTTCAACCATCTTATGAACTTTATCTGCAGCGTATACAGTGATTAAGAAGGTTGAAATAGCTCATGGTCTCTATATACACCTGTCATCCAAACCTACGCCGCCCCTGGTATCACCGATGTAGAGTTGTTTTTCTACGCTATTTAGTCCATCCATTAATGGCCTGGGTGATCCGTCATTAATAACACACATTATTATCAAGCAATTATGGCATATATAAAGAGGCTTGTAAATAGTGCATTTTTTTTCTAATTACACACACTAATATTTATTCATTAATCATAAAATATTTCAGCCATAATAGGAATAATCAACAAGACTCAATGAGGCCATTACCTGACTTTTGACAACGCTTTGATCAGAGTTTCCATTCATGCCTCCATTTCCATAAACCTGATTCATTTCCACAGGGCCCCATGTAATTATAAAAAAGCTCAATTAACAACCCAATGCACGCCCTAACTGCTTTATTTGAGGGCGGAGGAAATTTAATAAAAAAAGCAGATTTCGGAAATAAATAACACGAGTATATTATTTTTCAAGTTCAGTGACCTTTTAAGCACACGCCGACCTATGAAGATTTAATTTGTGACTTCGCTTTTTTTATATTTAATTAATCAGGGTTTGGCCAGGTTCATGCATGTCCAGGTTTTCATTAGCATTCAGTGCATTTTAGTGGCAATAGTTTTCTTTATTTCTCTCTGGTAAAACTTGGCTAGTTTAAATGAAGATTCGGATGTTATATACATAGTGGCTTCAGTTGTTTCTGATTAGTATTTGGCTGTTATAGGTGTCCCACAAGAACACTTGTAAATATATGATAGCACATGTAACATCACACTATGAACAGTAACTGCTTTACCGATGGGAAGAGGGAGGTGAAAAAGGTTAAAGAAGGAGTTGGGGGTCGATTAAAGCAATTTCAATTTTCGTTTAAGAACAGAAAGAGCGTCTGAAGAATCAATATAGCCTTCTCACTTGTCGTTGCCTTCGTGTGTGTGTGTGTGTGTGTGTGTGTGTGTGTGTGTGTGTGTGTGTGTGTGTGTGTGTGTGTTATAAGGAATGACGACTTCTGACTGGGAAGGTTTTAATTTGGTTTCAACGATTTTTGGTGATACTTTGATGGTCATAATGAAGAATTCGGTGGTTTTGTTTAATAGTTAAAGGCAAATACAGTAATTATCTGAGTTACTTGTGATTTTGATCATATGTAGCCCGAGTAGGTAATTTATATTTTATTCTTGCCATAGCCATCTATAATAATAATAATAATAATAATAATTATTATTATTATAATGGAATATGGTCCTTATCACTTAGTACTGAGGTAACAAATAACAGCCATAATTATATCTTATTCTACGACTGGTTTAAGGAAAATATGCTGAAAAGGAAGAAAACTGACGTCAAGTGGATTTACTAGGATAGGCTACCGCAGGTGAATAGCTGATTCAGGGCCAGATTTTTCGACTTTCATTTCAAAGGGTCTCTGCATAATTAAGTAAGATTGTTAAGCCCATAAGAGAGTATATATATATATATATATATATATATATATATATATATATATATATATATATATATATATATATATATATATATATATATATATATACTGTATGCAGAGAGAGAGAGAGAGAGAGAGGTGTAGCTGTAAGGCGTTCAATGGTTAATGGATATTATTTGCGATTATCATTGTATCGATTCTTTGAAATTCGACGGCTTGCTTTACTGCAAGAAGTATATGAATCCCTGTATAAATTCAACTGCCAACAACAGCAGTAAACTAGATTTCTTTGTTTTCCAGTCTCAGGATTTCTTTTCCAATATATGATTTTTTTTTTCTTTCCATCTAGACGAGTGTATTCAAATCTTGAAGAATTTGCCGTGTTAGAGGTGTATAGCCCTTTGGCATGAATGCGTTCAATGCGTGAGGTATTCCTAAAGTTCAGTGATATAGTTTAAAAGTAGTAAGAATAGAATGAAAATACGTCCTCAGTCTGTAACGCTGTCTCAAGATGTCGTTTGATCCGTACACTTCGATTGGTGTATTATAAAAAAAATTAAAAAAAACACACACTGGTAACCACAAGACCACCGGTCGTCAGCCACGAAACCACCAGGCGTCAACAACGAGATCACCAGTCATCAACCACGAGACCAACAGTCGTCAACCACAAGACCACCAGTCGTCAACCAAAAGACCAGTGGTCAACCAGGAGACTACCACTCTTGGACCACGAGACCATCAGTCGTCAACCAAGAGACCACCAGTTGTCGACCACGATACCACCATTCATGAACCACGATACTACCAGCTGCCGACCACGAGACCACCAGTCGTTAACCACAAGACTACCAGCCGTCAACCAATAGACCGCTAGTCGACAACCACGACACCATCAGTTATAAACCACGAGACCACCAGTCGTCAACCACGAGACTAGCAGACATCAACCACGAGACCACCAGTCGTCGACCGTAATACTACGATTCTTGAACCACAAGACCACCAGTTGTCGACCACGATACCACCAGTCGTCAATCATGAGGTCACTAGTCAACCACAAGGTCATCATTCGTCAGTTACGAGACTACCGTGAGTCAAGCATGAGATAGTCAACGGCCATATAAACTAAATTTGATTACTTGGATAAGGCAACGAGAAATTTAAAACAAGCAGTCGTACTGAGCCACTTAATGGAGATTGCTTCTGAAGCTCTGTTTGGTAGGTTATCTTGTCTCTCCTGCTCCCCCCCCATGTACGAAACACACTCTACCACCGTACCACAGAGCCTTCATATATATATATATATATATACAAAGTCAGGTCGGATTTCCTTATGCACGCATACACAGTACAAAATTTATTAAACAGAGAGAGAGAGAGAGAGAGAGAGAGAGAGAGAGAGAGAGAGAGAGAGAGAGAGAATTCATGTCAAACTTGGGTATCCAAAAAAAAATAATAAAACACGAAACATCATATATTATAGGAAGTGAGAAAAAATCGAATGAGAGAAAAAAGTCAAAGAATAAAAGAGAAAGTTAAGCGAGAGCAGGAAATTAGCTGCCGTCGGTGTTAACCTTGAAAGGTCAGGAGACAGCACACACACACACACACACACACACACTCTCTCTCTCTCTCTCTCTCTCTCTCTCACTAATCTACCGCTTTCTAACGGCGGCTATCCCGCTTTTGGCCGGATCTGGCGGTAATTTTTTTAGTCTGCCTCTTGATCTTACTGAAGCTGGGAGAAACACTATATATATATATATATATATATATATATATATATATATATATATATATATATATATATTCCATCCGTCCATCATCGAATCCTACATTTTCCCATGAGGAGCGTAGGAGCCCTGGGCTAGGCAGTTGGCCCAGACATTTAAGATGAGAGTGACCAGCCTCACTCATCCCTGAGTGGCATTACATGAGCAATCAACCCCAACCACCCCTTGGATATAAACCTTCACCGGGTCAATCCGACTGGAGCACAACAATTACCCATTAAACCACCAGGCACCAAAATTTGGTTATATGGTTACCACCCAGCGTAGTGAATGGTTTCATGGTGTACAGGAAACCATTTGGCTTGTCACTCAGTGTAGAGTCACCCACAGGCAGAAGGAAGAGGAAAGAATGAAGGAAGGAAAGACAGAAGAGAGAGTCTAAAGTCAACCGTAGGCAGAAGGACAAGGAACGAATGAAGGAGAGAATGATAGAAGAGGATGGGAGGAGAGAAGGATGCAGGAGAGCAAAGGGCAGACACCCCAGAGCAGCACTACATCGAGTGAGTGGATGGTGAGCGCCCCCACCTACCACTAATATATATATATATATATATATATATATATATATATATATATATATATATATATATATATATATATATATTGTAAGAATGGAATTTGCGGGATGCAGGAGGTAGGAAAGATGTGAGAGGTAGGAGAGCAAAGAATGGTTAGTGTTGGAAAGGAAGAGGAGGAAAGGGAGTACCAGTTTGAAAGGGAAGGATGTCGGTGATGATGATGATGATGATGATGATGATGATGATGATGATAAGTAGAAGACCATGATGATGATGGAAAATGAGAAGAGGAGGAGGGAGTGGAGGAGGAGGAAGAGGAGTAGGAAAGATGAGAGAGGGTAGGGACGGGATGAAGATAGAGAATGGAGTAGTTGTATAGTAGTTGTACTGGTGATTATAGTAGTAAAAGTAGTAGTAGTTGTAGCAGTAGTAGAAATAATAATAGCATAAGGAAAAGGAGAAGGAGGAGTAGGAAAGAGGAGAGAATTTAGGGAAGAGATGAAGATGGAGATGGGAGTTGCAGTGTAAAAGTAGTACTGATAGTTGTAGTAGTAGTAGTAGAAGAAGAAGGAGGAGAGAGTGAAGAAATTTGGTCAAATGGAGACAGAACTGCATGCCGCAGAGGGAAAAGAAAGTTGAGAGGAGATGGGAGAGAGGAGACAGAGCAGGCTACCGAAGGAATGGGAAAGGGGAGAGGACAAAGGGGAAAGAGAAGAGGATGAGAAAGAAGTAGAAGGAGGGAGGATGGACTACCGACTATCGGATAGGGAAAGAGAGGAGAGGGTAGGGAGAACAAATCAGGAGGTGAGGTAGGAATACACAAAAGGAGAGAGAGAGAGAGGGGGGGGGAGGGAGATGAGATGGAGACGAAGACGAAAGGGAGGAGATGAAGGGGAGAGGTAGAGACGGGGAGGCGAAAGTGAACGAGTAATGCGGGAAGACGAGGAAAAGAAGTGGGAGGAAAGGGGAGTGGGAAGAGAAATCAGAGAGGAAGAATAGGTGGAGAACGGGTAGAGAAGGAAGAGGTAGAGAGTAAAGGAGAGGAATGGGTATGAATGGGTAAGGAAGTAAAAGTGGCGAGATTTTAAACGTTAAGGCTTTGGGAATAAGAACAGGAAAGAAAGTAGAATGAAAGAACTAATGAAACAGAAGTAGTCAAGGGAAAAGAGAGTTGAAAGAAGCACAGTGAAACTTTGCCGCCATAGTCCACAGCAGCAGACTATGAATTCCACTGAAGTTTCTATTTTACGACAACAGTATGATATGAACACGCTATTTTTTTAACAACAGCAACAGCATCAAAATTTAACTTTATTTATCTTAAGGGTAATAAAATGTAACCCTTCTTTACAGTCCCAATAAGGGAATCAAAATTATTAAATCCCACAGATTCGACACGGTTTTTATACTAGAAATGATAAAATAATCATATGTGTATTATAAACGTCAGCTTAACACCCAGTATATCTATATCTATCTATCAGTCTATATCTATATCTATCTACGTATCTCTTTATCTATCAACATATCTATCAATCAATCAATCTATCTATCTATATCTATCTATCTATCTACAGTATATATATATATATATATATATATATATATATATATATATATATATATATATATATATATATATATATGATAAAAGGAAGGGGAAGGGGGAATAGGGACATGACTAAAGAGAGGGTTGGGATGAACAAGAGGTGCGATAAAAGAAGAAGAGGTGTCGATGATAAGAAGTTGAAATGCGGAAGACAGAGAACTGTAAGGAAGAAAGAAAGTATGAGGAAAGAATGGAAGAAGGGGATCCAGACGAAAGAAACAAGATGGTGGAACACTGTAGAAGGAAAGAAGTATCATGAGAGGGATGGAGAGAATATTGTGGTAGAGAAGGAATGGGATTCGTAATGTGAAGGACACAGCACTAAATGTATGAAAGAAAAGATAAAAAATAAGCATGACAAGGAGGAGGAGGAGGAGGAGGATGTGGAAGAACATGGTGAAGGGGAGATGGTGAAACAGGAGAAGTGGAAGAAGAGGAGATCAACGTAGGCACGTTCAAGAAAGAAGGGCTAGAGGAAAAAGAAGCCAATAAGGAAATCCTGATGCAGTAGGAAGAAGAAGAAGAAGAGGAAGGGGAGAGATGGATATATATATATATATATATATATATATATATATATATATATAAAGAGAGAGAGAGAGAGAGAGAGAGAGAGGGGGGGGGAGGGGCGGAAAAAGCGTGTAGGTAAAGGGAATGGGATGTATAGGCAAGGAGAAGGTTGAATGCAGGTAATGTGGGGTATGAAGGAGTGGATGGAAAGGAGAGGAGATAGAAAACAGGCAAAGAAGGAAGAAGAAGAAGAAGAGAGGAAGAAAGAAGATGAAAGGAGGAAAATGAGAAACGTGAAGGAAATCTGAGTGCAAACTTGTGTGACCAGATGAGGTTAGGAAGGATAAATGCTGGTATTCTCAACAATTTACCTTGGTAAATCAGCCATACCACGTTGAGTACACCGCTTCCCGTCCGATCAACGAAGTTAAGCAACGTTGGGTCTGGTTAGTACTTGGATGGGTGACCGCCTGGGAACACCAGATGCTGCTGGCATCCCTACGTGTCAAGTGGGGTTGGTGGAGGATTAGTGCCCCTCCCCGTAAAACAATTAACTCTAAGCCCTTCGTCACCCCGTCTGGAATACATGGCGTCTGGCAATGAATGAATGAAATGAAATCAGCCAGAATAACCAAACGAGCTATAAGGAGAAAGAAAAAAGAATCTCATTTCATCCCCTTCATTACTGTACGTACACAGCTCATTTTTCTGTTTCTTGTTATAGTCGGACGATTTCAAGCAGGTTAGAAGAGATCCGGTATTTCACGGGTTAGAAACAACCCCCATTAATCCTGTCCCCTGAGACGACTCTTTATATTCTCGTTCTTGTCACTGTTACATGATTTTTTTCAGGCTGAGACCCTCGCAGTGAAGGGGTCATGAAAAGTTTCCACCTTTAGTGTGATAACAGGCTTATATTGTTTGATTCCCATAAACGGTTTGATTTAGTTTAGGTGAGACCCCTCTCTGTGAAAGGTTAGGTACACATGATTTAACTCAGCTAAAGATAAACACTTTCAGTCAAGTGGACAGTTTGCATCAACACGTACATCACGATAAAAAATTTTACGAGGTGAATGTGTCTGGGGCGAATGTGTGTTTGGACAAAAATGTTGAACGAAGTGAACCATAGATTAGAAAGGGAACGCAAATGTATTGCTAAAGATCAGGCAGGAAGGAAAGCAAAATAGAGTGGGTGGCGAGAGGTTTGAGAGATGAGGAAGAGAGTATGTGTGTGTGCGTGGGGGGGGGGGGATTGACTATATATCCATTTACCTCACAACATCTTTTAGACGAGGTAAAAGTAATGATTAAGGTTTGAATGATGACGATGATGATGGCGATAAGAAATACGATGATGATGGAACTCAGCATAACAGCTTGTGCCTCAAGAGCGAGGAAAGGAAATGCAAGGCTTGCCTACTGTAATGTTGAGTCCCCACCTCACACTGCCACAGGCTCCAACAGCAGTAGTACAGTACAGGAAGGACGTTCCCCAGTGAATTGTTCTTCACATGGTCAGCCTTTAGGTGTACAGTACACAAGATCAGCTGAAGCACTGTAAATAAAGACAGTGAACTTAAGAAGCCACTGCTTATTTACAACGCCTCAGCTGATTTAGTGTTACGTCCACATCTCACACTGCCACAGGCTCCAACAGCAGTAGTACAGTAGAGGAAGGACATTGTCCAGTGAGTTATTCTTCCCATGGTCAGCCCTTAGGTGTACAGTATACAAGATCAGCTCAAGCGTGGCGAATAAACACTGGCTTCTTAAGTTCACTGGCATTATTTTCCAAGTACTTATGCTTTCCAGCTTCACTGTTTTCACGAGCATTGGAGCTATACAAACTTTACTAACTGCAATTTACACGTAATGCTTGACAACAATTCCCTATTTTTCACAGGTACCGATGATATGCAGACTTCAATAACCACTATTTGCCAACAACACTTCACTGTTTTCACAAGTACTGAAAATAAACAAACTTCAATAACCATTATTTGCCAACAACATTTCACTGTTTTCACAAGTGCCAAAAATATACATACTTCACTGACACTGCTCAAACTGAACTGAAAACCAACTGAACTTGCTCTAGTCTCTTCTCCATCCCTTTAACCCGCCCCGTCCCGTCGACGTATGGGTACGTTGCAACAATTTGCATTTGCCAGTCCCGGCGACGTACCAGTACGTCGTGCAATTGCAAAGTGCATAATTTCGACAATTTTCAAATTTTGCGCTTGATTTGCGGTACGTATCCTCGCATGACCTTCCCCAACCTGCCATCAGGCGGGGACACTCAGCGACCCCGCGCAACCCGCTCTAACCCGTCACTCGTCCACTCACCTGGTAGCAACGGTCCTGCTCAGACATGGCTAAGAGAGGTCTCTCAGAGGGCGAAATTCAAGCCGCCCTGGACGCCTTTACAGGTGACAGTGATTCCCCACTGGATGACGAGGTTGTGGATAAAGATTATGTGCAGCCAGAGGAGGAAGAAACCACCAGCAGTGATGAAGAAGTTCCGTCTCCCAGGAAGCGGCAGTACGTGACTTACTGTGCTGCTAGAGATGGGCAGCCGGCCAAGAAACCACGTGCAACATCCTATGCCCAGCCGCAACGTGATGTGGAACCAGATTTCGATGACGATGATGAGGACGAGCATGAGGATGAGGACGGAGTCGTGGGACGTGCTGCCACGTGGTATGGACGTGAGGTAATAACTCATCGTGGCCCAGAGCTCACACCACGTCAGACGAGCAGGTATGGGCCTAGTATTTTGTTTGGGGACTTAGGAAGTGCCGTGGAGGAAGTGGGGAGTGAAAGGGAAAGTGCAGGGAGGAGTATGGAAAGTGAGAGTGACGTGAGTGAGTCATTGCTCTCCCTAGGTAGTGTGAGGCAGCGGAGTGTATCATGTGGGCAAGTGCGGGTGCATTCAGTATCACGTGGGGTTGTGATGGAGGGGGAAGGTGGGGAGGAACCACTCCCAAGCACGTCTTATGCTCCCCAATATCCCCTAACACATGGTCGAGCTAGGGTGAGTGAAAAATCACGTGGTGTTGTCATAGAGGGGGAAGGTGGGGAGGAACCACTCCCCAGCACGTCTTATGCTCCCCAATATTCCCATACTTCATCCCCACAGCCCCCTAATGTTCCTCAATGCCGTAAGGGTAAGGGAAAGGGAAAGGGTAAAGGCAGAGGGAAGAGGAGTGACAGTGGGGAAGCCCTCCGCACTCCTTCTCCCCCACCTCCCCCACCAGGATCTCCTCCCCACCCAGACGAAGGCGGTGATGGGGATGATGGGGATGAGGGATTTGTGGGATGGAATTGGGAGGATGGGAGTGATTTTTCTCTCCTCATTCACCCCTTCACTGAGCAGGGGCGCTCTGGCTGCATTGCTCCCGGAATTCACTGTAATTCCACCAGGTTGGATTTTTTCCACCTGTTTTTTAGTGAGGCATTCGTGGAGCAGATTGTTTACCAAACCAACCTTTTTGCAAGCACCCAGCGCCTTGAGAGTGAAAGATTGGGAACAAGGAGTAGGCATTCTATCATATATGATTACCTTGTCTCCCTTTCAGAAATGTTCCTATTTTTTGCCCTGGTCCTTTTGATGGGTATTATACGAAAGAACAGAATTCCTGCTTACTAGACAAGGGACCCTGTTATGTTTACCCCAATATTTGGGCAAGTGATGAGCCGTAATCGGTTTCAACAAATTCTAAGTCGCCTCCATTTCTATGATGCTCATGATCCTGCAAATGCAAACGACACAGATAAAATGAGGCGAATTAGGTTGGTCTTTGATCACCTGAGGCAAATCTTTCGTTCGTCATTTTATCCCTATAGTGACCTCGTCATAGACGAGAGTCTTGTGTTGTGGAGAGGTAGTATTTCATTTAGGCAGTATATACCCAGCACAAGGCACCATTTTGGGTTCAAGATCTTTGTTATGTGCGACTGTAGGACTGGATATGTGCAAGACATAGTCTTGTACACCGGTGCACAGACAGACATAATAGAAGATCGAAGTATTGGACTGTCAGGAGCAGTGGTAAAGACAATGATAGAAGACTACCTTCATCGTGGTCACATCCTCTACCTGGACAACTGGTACACTAGCCCTCTTCTCGCTCGTTATCTTCACACGCATGAAACGGGAGTCTGTGGAACCGTGAAAGTGAACCGGCATCACATGACCAAGGTAGGGCGGAAACTTGCCAGGAATGAGGTTGTCTTCTTCAAAGCCAACAACATCCTTGCAACTGTTGTGGAACCACAATAGAGAAGTAAGCCTCTTGTCAACGGTTCACCGCCCGTTGATGCACCGTACTGATTCCGTAGATTACCGTAGCGAGAACAGGCATCACATTTGGAAACCAGAGTGTGTCATGGACTATAACATAAACATGCGCCTGGTGGACCAGTCAGACTCCATGATATCGACGGTAGAGTGTGCCAGGACCACGATGAAGTGGTATAAGAAACTGTTCTTTCACTTGCTAGACATCGCTGCTCTGAATTGCCACCATCTTCATGCCATGACAACAGGAGTTCAGGAAACCTTTGAAGGGTTTGTGAGGGAGCTCACAAGAGAGATGTTTGCACGTTATGCTGTTGAAAGGCCCCAACATCGCACCCGCACTGCCCCTATTGACCAAACTCCCCTAAGAATATCCGGCCGCCATTTCCCCACTCCTATCCCTCCCCAGCCAAACAGACCTAGGCCCCAATGCAGGTGTCACGTGTGTAGCAATTCCCGGGTGAGACTCACGACACAGAGGAAGGACACCCGCTATGAGTGCGTGGACTGTGACGTGGGTCTCTGTATTCACCCATGTTTCAGCGAATATCACACGTTGATGCAATTCTGATATGGTGTGGATGCGATAGGACGCTGAAACTATGACGTGAATGCAACAAACAGACGCTCAGTGAAATTATCAGTCATGTTGATCTCCAAATATTAGTATAAAGTGCATACGGGTATAACATAAGTGCAAAAATTGTATGTAAGTGTATAAATATGCTGTAAGTGGAAACATACATAGCGAGGGTTTTATGATGCGATATTCTGTCGCTCAGTGCAATAAATACGGCCTGTAAATATGTAATTATTATTATTGGAAATGCTAACGGGTATAAGTTCAAATTATTGTAAGTGCTGAAATATATTCTAGGTCAAAATATTCATAGCGTGTGTATAGAGATGCGATATCCTGACGCTCAGTTGAATGAATAAGGCCCGTATTAATGAAAATAGAACTCAACAAGTGGGAAAGTGTGTAATATATGTGAAGAATTAGTATATAGGTGTTTGAGTATTATGTTGGTCAAAACATTCATTGCGAGAGTATTTTCATGCGATATTCTGACGCTCACTTGAATAAATAATGCCAGTAAGTATGTACAGTGCAATATAGGGGTGTAAACGTGTGTAATATAAGTGGGAAAGTATAATTGGAGTGAATAAAAAAAGTAGAAGATGAAACACGAGTGTTTGAGATTGTGGTTGCTACGTGAATATGCGCTAGCATATCGCTAAATGCCCTCGTAATGAATGTAAATAATTGAAAACATTTACAGTGGTGGAGGAAAGGTTCTATGTAAAGAGAAAAATAATAGGAAAGTGATAAAACAATTGGGTATGTTGTAATACGAGTCATTGCGAGTGCGCTTAGTAAGCTGATGTGCGCTAAACTTATGCTGCATGTCATCATAATGAATGAGAACATCTGAAAACACTTACAAACAGTAGAAAATGGTAAAATGTCACTGAAACAGAAGTATACAATTAGAAAAAATGATATGTTGACTGATACAAGAAACTTAGCATATAGCATGTTATGACTCGGCCCTAACTCGCTATGCTCGCGCGATGGTACAATGCTTATTTTTCATATATATGTGTCTGAAATCCATTATATTGCTACTGTTATTGTTTATTAGTTCAAATTCAATAAGTATAGAGGTGTTGTGTGTTGTTTCTCCCAGTATTCCCTACCATAGAAAACGTGAGCGCCTGACACGTCAATGATAGAATACGATACCTGGCGCGGGGGACCTCACCTGTTCTGACCACTTATTGACCACGGTAAGCCCTTTCTTGGTGATTTTCCTTCGTTTCTCAACCAAAGCGGAAGTTTTAGCCAAAAAAAAAATTTTCCAAAAAGGCTCGGGACTGGGGGAACTCGGAGGTGCGGAAAACCTCGGGACGTGACGGGTTAAAAGCTTCCTATATTCTGGCGTTTTCTACAGTCCATGAGAACAACAGTTGCCAACTCGGAGATATCCAAAAAAAATGCCAGAGTTTTCTTACATTACATAACACTGTAAATTATTTAGCATACAACTTAAGTTAAATGACATAATTTAACAAGCAACCACATAAATAAAACATTATTAAGAAAAAGAGCACAAGAAGTAATGCATAACTTACGATACAACTATGCTCACAAACACCAGGCAAACTGGCAACATTGACTCGTACTGTAAAAAGCTACTGTAAACATCGGGAAACGTCGAGAAGCTGCTTGACTACCTAACTGGCAAATCTCACTTCTTAACACTACCCTCTCCCTAGTCCTTTGTCGTCCCGACAAAACTACACAATATATACAAACATAACCTTAATCCCAATGAAACATCTAACTATACACAAAATAATCCTTCAACTTATCAAGCCTTCTTCTATTCCGCTTCCGATGGCGTCCTTGCTCCTCCACACAGTCCTCTCCTCCAGGAAGGACTTGGTCCTCTTCCCGATTCATTTCTTCTCTCAGGAAACTGTCACCATCCTCTTCCACTTCAGCTCCGTGGTCCTCCTCAACATCCTCTGCCGCGGGAGAGCACGATTTCTCAGAGATGTTCCAGCTGTACTATCCTGGGCTGTGGTACTGTCACAGACGATTCATGTGCACCACCTTCGGGCTAGAATTCCTGCCTTCTCGAATCTGATACATTACGTCTGATAGGTGGTCCAATACAGTGTAATGCCCATCCCATGGGCTCTGCAGCTTCAGTGACAGTCCCTTCTTTCGCTGACGATTGTATAACCAAACTTGGTCACCATCCTTGAAGTTCACCTCACATGCCTTGGCATCATACTTGCACTTCATCACCTCTCCTGAAAACTTGAGGGCTCCTCGCACTTGATGATGTACCTCAGCCAGCTTTTCCTGAAGATGCTTCACATAGCTGGTGGTGTCTGTAGGCAGCTCTTCACCAGGTGGTTTTCCCATTAACAAGTCGACAGGTAAGCATAACTCGTGGCCCTACATCAGTTTTGCAGGAATGTAGCCAGTAGACTCATGGGATACAGACTGATATGCCATCAGCAAAGCAGGTAATTTCAGGTCCTATTGTGTTTGTCCATCAATGCAGTACTTGACCAGTTCTTGTCCCAGGGTCCAGTTGACTTTCTCCACCATCTCGTCTGACTGTGGCCTTAGTGGGGTTGTCCTGGTCTTCTTGATCCCCAATAACTTGCAGCACTCACGGAATACAGCAGACTCGAAGTTTCTACCCTGGTCTGAATGTAGCTCTTGTGGCATCCTAAAATGACAGAAAAACTGGTCAACCAACACCTGAGCAACAGTCACAGCCTCTTGATCAGGGATACCATAGGCTTCTGGGCACTTTGTGAAGTAGTCCATGGTGACACATATATACCGGTTGGTTTCCTCTCTCAGCGAGTGGCAAAGATCCAGCAGTGTCCACCATGACTCGTTCCATCGGTGCACTCATTTGGTGCAGTTGAAGAGGGACACAACCACATTTCTTGGGTCCCTTCTTGGCAGAACACACATCACAAGCCCGAAACCAGTCTTCAACACCCTGATGCATTCCAATCCAGTAGAATCACTGTCACAGCCAGATTAGGGTTTTCTTCTCTTCCAGGTGCCCACTAGTGATCTGGTTATGAGACTCATCCAAGATCTCGGATTTATCTTCTCTGGAATAACCAGTTGCCAATAGTTGTTGAGGCCATCGGGTGTCTCCCACTGACACACCAGTAGTCCGTTTTCAAATGAAGAAGGTCCCACTGACTCCAGTAGCTCTTGGTCGCAGGGCTTGACCTGGAAACTTCTTTCAAAGATGGCCGCACTATACTCCACTACAGCCACTCTAGCACTGGTTGTAAATCTGCATCCTCCATCTGCATCCACTTCAGGTCTTCTTCATCTGACGCTGGTCCTGTCACTGCAGTATGGCAGCATTTCTTACTATGATCTTCCTTTTTACTACACTGCCAGCACAAGGCTGACGTCTCAGGCTGTCAGCATTGCCATGTACCCACCCAAAACAGTGCTGCACCTCATAATTGCACTGGTCTAGCTTCCTGAGCCAGCATGTCAGTTTCCTTCCACATTCTTTAGGGTTTTCAGCCACTTGAGTGCTGCATGGTCTGTCCTGATGATGAAGTAAGACCCATATAGGTAATGATGGAAGAAATCAAGGCTCTTCATCACTGCCAAGAGCTCCTTACGGGTCACACAGTAGTTCTGCTCCAGTGGGCTGAGCTTCTTGCTATAATACACCACCACATACTCCTTGTTATCCTTATTCTGTGACAGGACTCCACCATAACCATGGTCACTAGCATCACAGTCCAAGATAAATGGCTGATTCTGGACTGGGCACAGCAGTACTGGAGAACTTGCCAATGCATGCTTGAGTTCCTCAAAGGCCTTCTGAGTCTCTGCTGCCCACGCAAACTTCTTCCTTTTTCCCATCGACTTGTGAAGAGATGCAGCTATCGCTGCAAAGACCTTGACAAAATGCCGATAGTAGGCACACAAGCCTAGGAAACTCCATAGCTCTTTTGCACAAGTTGGAACTGGCAAGTTTTCCACAGCTGCCACCTTCTCTGGGTCAGTACAGACACTGACCTCACCTACAGTGTGTCCCAGATACTTTGTTTCCTTATGAAACAGGTAGCACTTCTTGGGGTTCAGCTTGAGGTGCACTGCGCGGATCTTGTTCAACACCTCCGACAGCCTCTCCAATTCCTGGTCTAAAGTCTGTCCAAACACAATTACATCATCCAGATAGATGAAAGGTATCTGCCAGTGCAGGCCTTCCAGTACATGATCCATTAGATGCTCAAAAGTAGCTGGGGCATTGCATAAGCCAAATGGCATCACTTTCAACTGCCATAAACCCCGGCCGTATGAAAAGGCTGTCTTCTCTTTGTCCTTCTCTGCAACCTTGACCTGATGATATCCTGCCTTCATATCTAGGGTGGAGAACCACTTAGCACCTGACAGAGCATCCAGGGTGTCATCAATTCTTGGCAAGAGGTATGCTTCCTTCACACTCACATCATCCGGAGCTTGATAATCTACACAGCACCTTACTGAGCCATCCTCCTTTCCTACCAGAACCACTGCTGATGCCCAATTACCGCTGGACTTTTCTATTACCCTTGACTTTGGAGATTTTTCATCACCTCCATTTCTTAATGTTGGGCTAGCGCCATCCTCTGTGCTGGCTTTTTATCGGGCAGTGATCCCCAGTGTCCATATAATGCTCCAGCAGATCAGTGCATCCCAGGTCTAGGTCTCCGTGGAAAAGACATCAGCAAACTCTGTCAGCAGCTGCCTCAGCTTCAGCACTTATAAGCCATCCAGGCATTGGCAGCTCCTTGAGAAAAGGTCTTGTAAGTACTCTGGCAGATACCCATCTTCTTTGACTACCTTCCTTTTACAGGCCTTCCTCTAATGCCATTCAGGGTCTACTGACTGGCACAGTCCCAGAATTTCTCCCTCGTTGATCTTCTGCACCTGTTTCCACCAGAGTTCTCCCCACCATCACTCTGGCCTTTGTCTTGCACTGTATATTAGGCTCCATCACCTTTAGATAGCTGTCAAAAGAGCTGCTTACCTTACACTGGAGCAACAGTTCTGATTTTGGGGGTATCACTGTAATGCAGAGCACCCTCACCTCACCACCAGAACTGGTACATTGCACTGCCATGACGGGAACCAACCTTCCTTGAACCTTCAGCTTCATAGAGCAGAAGTCCAGCTCACATCCCATGGACATCAGATAGCCCAGATCCAGAGGGCAAGGATCCTCCATGTCAGCCATGTAGACTGGAGGAGTAGCCTCTTGCCCTGTCACTTCAATTCAGACATCCAGAGGTCCCCTCAGTTCATCATGGTGCCCAGTTATGCCACACAGTTGTTCTGATGACTCAGGGAGATACTGATTATGTAACACATCAGGCCTCGCAAAAGTCTGCTCTGAGGCCGAATCAATCACCAGGGAACACTTCTTTCTGTCTATCCTTCCGTCTGTTTGTGCACTTTCGATGGACGTTCTCTTGCACTTTCTTGGTGGTGGGGCAACTTGGGAAAACCGGCTGGTGGTTGTCCCTTAACACCAGCCTCCACTAGTTTTCTGCTTCTTTCTGGTCTTCTGGAGCCTTCTTCTTATCATCCTTTTTCTTCTTTGGACACTCAGAACTGAAGTGTCCCACCTCACTACATGCCCAACATGCTTTAGTACAATTGAAGATTTCTTTGCACTGCTCTGTTCTTACTCCTTCTTCCATTTGTGACAATCCTCCTTGTGTCCCAGCTTCCTGCAGAACCAGCAACCTACACTGGTCTTCTCCTGTTCCCTCTTCCACTAGTAGCAGTTCTCTTTTCTGTCCTGGTTTTTTGCAGTACCAGCAACTTCCCTGAAATTTTTCCATTTCAAATACCTGTCCCTTTCTTGCCTTGGATCCTGCACAACGACCTGTCTGAAAAGTGGACATACTGAACCTGATGTAGGACTCAAAGTAGAGTCCTAGCTAGTGCTTCTTGCATGCTTCTTGGTTGTGCCTGCTTCACTTACACTTTCAATTCTGCACTACCAAGAGCATCAATGAACTGGTCCCTCAGTAGAATAGCCAACAGGTTAGGTGCTGATCCAGGGTATGCCTTGTATGCCATACTCTCCAAGTCATGAGAAAGCTGCTGTAGGGATTCTCCTCGAGCCCATACACGGTTCTTGAATCTTGCTCTGTAAACCTCCGTCTGGTATCTGCACTCCAGCACTTCAACAAAGGACTGATAATTATTCCTCTCCATCACTGACATCTGGCCCAGAATTTCCATTGCGGCACCCTCAAGGCTAGTAGAAAGCTGCACTGCTCTCTACCTATCATCTCAACCATGCTGATCAGCAAGTAACTCAAACTGTGCACAGTAAGCTTCCCGAGATACTTTACCATCAAATTCCTGAGGTTTCCTTTTAACTCAACCCCCCATTATAGAGATGCACTTCACTGGTTTGGGGCCTAAAAACTGGGGCATCATAATTAAGGCCAGGACTTATAACTTCTGCATTCTCATTATTCAGCCCTGTAATGCTACTTTAGATGCCTGGGATCCGTCAAAATTCACCATGCAGTGTTCATTCCTTTCATAAATGCTCCCTGTTCACTAACCTGAGGCTCAGCAGTGCAATATTTTTCTACATCCTCAATTTTCTCACTAATTACAATATCATCAATTGTCAACTACATGCTTCAACTGGTTATCTACATGCTGTCTGCACTCCATCACTATTCCCTTACTAAATGTCATCAACTGGTCATCTACATGCTGCTTGCATTCTGTTGCTATCTCCTTACTAACTGACTTCAGCTGGTCATCTGCATTCTGTTTACACTCCATCACAATATTGCTTACCTCATACTTCTGCTGCTGTAGTTTGGCATCTACTTCCTTCTTAAGCTGTTGCTGTTCTTCCTTCATTTCCCCCATGAATGCCTCTAGCTGTCCTTGCACCCTCAGTTGTACTTCTCTCTGTTGCTTCTCTAATGCCTCCTGAAGCTGTTCACATCGTTCTTTCTGTTCTTCATTCATTGCCTGCAATTGTTCATTGAGTTCTTTCTTCTGTCCCTGTAATTGCTCTTTGAGTTCTTCTGTCTTTCATTCTGTGTCTGTTTTATAGTGCTTGATTTCTTTCTTCTGTGCCTGTAATTGTTCTTTCAGTTCTTTCTTCTGTGCTTGTAATAACTTCACAATTGTCGCCAGGGATATCTCCTTCTCCTGCCCAGCTCAAGACCTTATCTGCACACCACCGAAGATTAGCCTCACTGCAGCCCTAAATAATCTACACTCTTGGCACGAGTGTTACATTCCTGTCCCACACTTCCACAGGCTCCAACAGCAATAGTACACTATAGGAAGGACATTGCCCAGTGAGTTGTTCTTCCTATGGTCACCCTTTAGGTGTACTGTACAGTACACAAGATCATCTCAGGCACTGTGAATAAACACTGGCTTCTTAAGTTCACTGTCTTTATTTTCCAAGTACTTACACTTATGCTTTCCAACTTCACTTCACTGTTTTCACAAGCACTGGAGCTATTCAAACTAACTGCTATTTACACTTAACCCGCGGCATCCCGTCGACGTGAATTAACTTCCACACGTTTTGTCACTGCCAATCCTGTTGACGTACATAAACGCGAATCAATTGCAAGGTCCCTAATTTGCACAATTTTCAATTTTTGTGAGTGATTTTTGGTACATATACACAGGACACCTTCCTCTACAAGAAGCCAGGCAGGGACAATGCCTTACCTAGCATGACCTCCTCCTCCCCCTGCATGCCATTGTCTCAGCAATTCACCTGTTATCAGTGACCTGGCCAGTAAAGCCATGTCATGCCACGGTACGAAATTCAGGGCCAGAGTGATTTCCCGATCAATGACAATGTGGAGGACAAACTTTACATAGCATTAGAGGAAGAAACAGTCAGAAATGATGATCAGGTAATGTGGCAAAAAAAGGTCAGGTATGGTGATGAGTTAGTGAGTGAAACAATGCTTATAATGCCTATATTACTGTTTGAAAACCAATATACTCTAATACTATAATTTCGTACCAAGTAAATAAATGAATACCGTTTATGAGTGGTGCAAAGTAGTTACCCTCCCATAGAACTCGTTTTCTTTGGTGCCAGCCTGTTAGAAAACCCAGTCAGGTAAGGAGGTACTGTTACCTGGATTGTGTATTTTAAACCTCAGGTGAGCGATTTCTCTATGAATTTTCGATGTTTCTCGCCAAAAGCGGAGGTTTGAGCAAAAAAAAAAAAATCCAAAAATGGTTGGGATTGGGGGGAGTCAGTGGTGGAAAAGTGGTCGGGATGGGGCGAGTTAATGCTTGACAATACTTTTCTATTTTTCTCAGGTACTGGTGATATACAAACTTCAAATCCACTGTTTGCCAACAACACTTCACTGTTTTCAAAAGTACCGAAATTATAGAAACTTCAATAAGCACTATTTGCCAACAACATTTCACTGTTTTCACAAGTACCGAAAATATACAAACTTCAATGACATTGCACTGACACTCAAACTGAACTGAAAACCGACTGAACTTGCTGTAGTCCTTTCCCCATCCTTATATAAGCTTCCCATATTCTGGAGTTTTCTCCAGTCTATGAGAACAACAGCTGCCAACTCGGAGATATCCAAAACATGCCAGAGCTTTCTTACATCACACAACACTGTAAATTATTTAGCTTACAGACTAAAATGACATAATATAACAAGCAATCACAAAAATAAAACATTACAAAGAAATAGAGCACAAAAATTAATGCATAGCTTACGAAACAACTGCACTCACAAACAGCAGGCAAACTGGCAACTCTGACTCGTACCGGAACAAGCTACCATAAACATCGGGCAACGTCGAGAAACTGCTCAACTACCTAACTGGCAAATCTTGCTTAACCCCTTAACCATGGGGCATCACTTTCGTAATGCCCGGAAGCAAGGGATCATACCGCGGGGCTTCACTTTTGTGATTCTGTGTTATTTTGAATTCGCCCGGGCTTTCAAGTGGTGGCTTGTATCATCTATCAGTACTACCAGTGTCCAGCTATACTCAGTTCTGCTAATGTCTTCTGTACTCCCATCCACTGTTGAGAGTTTAGCCATTTTTCTCCTGTCCTTGACTCCCCTCCTTATCTCCCCTCCATTACCCACTCCTCCCACCTGACCAGCCGCGCTGCGCTACACAAATCCTGGACGGATTTTTCCACTCATTTTATCCATTGAAATGTTCCCTAAAAGAGAAGAGGTAATTGATACTGCCATACATCTGAAATGGGCTAATTATCACCTGGCAACACCTCACGTGCACTCGTTCGCTAATTTTCCCTGTTTATTTCCCCTTGAAATATGCCATATGACCTGTTCTCATAATTAAAATATATATAAGAAAGGAAGGGAGAAGCCTAAGTGATATTTACATTCACCTGGAACTACCTTATTTATAATGTATTGTCTGGATTTCCTGCCAATCATTTCATAGCAGTGCGTCCCTGCGTCCAAGGCCTGGAGGGGCTGGGTTTACAATGGAAGAGTTGAGAGGTAGGATGGGACTGGAGTGTATTGGTGTTGTGATGAGGAGAGGTAGATTGAGGTGGTTTGGACATGTGGAGAGGATGAGGGATGATAATTGGGTGAGGAAGGTGAGAAGTGTTAATATTGGGGGTGGGGTTATGAGGGGTAGACCGAGAAAGACATGGGACGAGGTCATTAAGTGTGACCTTAGGGTTAAGGGACTGAACAGGGAGGCTGCAATGGATCGTGCAGCGTGGAGAGCCGCCAAGGCCAACACATGCAAGCATGTTGGAGCCTTTAAAAACGAAACGAAACGAAAGAAACGATAAATTAGCAGCTGTCACCACGCTGTCATTGTCAACCCTTCACTGCCCCTAGGCCACAGCATTCAGTTTACTGTCGTCTTTCAAGGTGAAACCACATCAGATTCCCGCCTGTCCAATTCTGCCGCTTTTTAGACCCCATGCAAAAGGCCTTGTGATGTCTATCCCTACTAAACCTCATGTGGGAAGGGGTAAAGGGCTAAGTGACTCTGCTGTGGAACGTGAACTGGCTAATTTATCAATGATAATGATGGACAGTGATACAATCTTTCTGGTGACTCTAAAACAGTGCAAGTAGAAATGTAAATAATGTGTAAATAATGTATAAACAGCAAGTGAAAGCAATGAATGTAAATACAACTGAACAGTGGAAAATAGTTTTATAAGTTACTGCAAGTGACAGTGCATAACATAGTGTAAATAAAATAGAAATGTAAATAATGTAAATAAAATAGAGAATGTACAAGGAAATGTAAATAAGTAGTAATATAAGAATACGAGTATAAATACTAGGAGTAACGAAAGTGAAAGTGAAAGTTTTGCTCTAGCATGTATAAATACTGGGAGTAATGAAAGAGAAAGTGACATCTTCGCTCTCTACGCTAGTTTACAGAACAAGAAAGTGAATGACTGGAGTGAAAATAAACTATTAGTACTGAAAGAAACATATAGATAAATATTGTATATATAAATAAGTGTAATGAAGTACTAGGAATATAAAGTGTGAGTGTGTTTATAAATAATAAATGACAGCTCTGCCTGAGAATACCATCAGCGAACGAGCATGGGAGGAAAGCTCGTATGCGCTCGTAATTTACATTGCTTTCACAGTTATTTCTTTTTTAATATGGGTCCCAAACTACTTGAAATTCATAGAATAGTGTTCGTAGTTATAATATCAGGCAATGGTAACCATATTACGAGGTATCGAGAAGTGTAAAATGGAGACTTCGTTACCTAACTTCAGAAGGCTCCACAAGCCCTACGGTAGACGACGAAGGCTCGACAAACATCCCAGGAGAAAGCTGAAGGTATGTGCCATAAGCTTATTTGATTATAATATTGTAGGGCTAATAACTGATTTTTGGGAAATATTTTTAAAAAGTCAGTCAGAGCGCGAATATCCCCACAGTACATGCACGGCACACTCCCAACAACCTCGCGGTTAAGGGGTTAACAATATGTTTTACTAAGTTTTGGTAATTCGATTTTCTTTTTCCAAATGCTTCCAGTGAACTATAGCCTACTGCTGGTCTGTGGTTCAAGTTCAGAACTGATTTTATATATATATATATATATATATATATATATATATATATATATATATATATATAAAACCTGGCTATCAAGTAGCTAAGCAGGGTAGCATCCGGAATCAGGTTTTCATACATCCATAATATTTGAGGATATGCCAGGGGAGTGGCTTTTACAGTCCACAGCTCTTTCATTTTTCAGTGTCCTTCACTGACACAAAGGGAATATGTGGTTGTTATTTTTTTCTCTCATATCCTGAGTGTCAGATTACCATAATCTAATTGAGGTGCCATTTCTCTCATGGTGTGGCTGAGGCTAACAGGATAAACTTGCTTCGTAGCTTCATTTATATAGGCTCCAACAAGTTTGCATTCGTAAGACTTGGTCTCCTAGTTGTGGGTCTTTGCTATGCTCGATCTCCAGTAGCCTCTCTAATCAGTTCCTTATTCCAGAGATTACACTTTATGACCTCATTGCAAGTCTTTTTTTTGGTCTGGCTATCGCAAATTTACACTCAATGATCGCACCTTTCACGCAACGCACCTAATTGACATCTTCCATCATCTACAAATGTCCAGGCCATCTTAGTCTACCCCCTTCTCATCATAACAGTAATACATTAAAATCCCAACCTTCCTATCAACTCTTCATTTTCAGTCCTAACCCCTTGAGGCCTGTCATTTAAGGAGGCACTACACATCCATCTAACCATACTCATCTCTATTCACGTCTGAGCCTTCGAATATCTTCTGCTTTTACTTACTACATCTCACAACCTTACAGCAATACACTCCTAACACATACTATATACTTGGGCACCTTAACATGAAGGGAGAGACTTCTCAGTGTCAGGAGGGGCAGCAACCCCCTAAAATGCTTCTAACTAATCCTTACCCTTGCTACCAAGCTAGCTACAGTTCCACCTCCAGCACGTTATTTCCCCCAGTAACAAGTCCAGGCACTCAAGAGATTCTGCAGCAAGATTAATCCATTCCTGCCACTCTGTTTCTGTATGCCGTGCTTTACATAGCGCACAACTAAAATCACCAATATTTTGCAGCCATCTGTAATACCAAAACATCTCTACTGCTCCCACTTATCACAGTCTGGTACATAACGGAGATAATTCATACACTAGTGTGGCAAAGTGGACATGGCCACACTCATTCTGTTTTAACAGTACTGCCATCTGCACCCAGATATTATATTTATTTAATTTGCCTGTGCTCTCCAATCCTTGTACCCTAACCCATCTCTCCATTTCCTAAATCTTTCTTCCACTACACTTTTTTCTTTGCAGTCAACACCAAACTATTAACACTAAACACGAAATTCAATTTAAACCCGCCGTTTTCCGACCAATTTTTCACCACTGCCCTCCCCCCCCAATCCTGGTCAATTTAGGATTTTTTTTTACTCAAACTTCTCCTTTTTTTTGAGAAACAATAGTAATTCAGAGAAAAAGTGCTCACCTGAGCTGAGATTGGTCTAAACAAGTGACCTTTTGCACAGCTGGTACTGTGTTCTCTGGAGCCGCGCAGCAGGTGTCGCGTTTTCTATGGTAGCGGTAACTATTCCAAACCACTCATTATAGGTGGATAGTTGTTCATTTGGTACGAATTTGTACGTAGTACAAGAATATATTGGTTTTCACACAATAACATAGGCAATATACACATTGTTTCACTCACTGAACATATCAACATACCGCACCTTCCTTGGCGACGTTACCTCCTCATTGCTTCTGCTCGTTTCTTCCTCTGGCGCCACATAATCTATGTCCTCCACACTGTCATCAATTGGAGAATCGCTCTCGCCTTGAATTTCATACTGTGGCGCGACATGTCTTTACTGGCCAAGTCACTGCTAACAGGTGAGTTGCCGAGACAGTGGCATGCAGGGGCGGGGTAAAGCAGTGTCCCCGCATGGTGGCAGGTAGAGGAAGGTGTCCCATGCATACATACCAAAAATCATGAGCAAAATTTGAAAAATGTGCAAATCACGGACATCACAATTGCAAAATGTATAAGTATATTGTGGAGACTGAGTACGACCAAACACTGCAATGTCCCCATACGTTACCAGGACATGGTGGGTTAAATAAGAATCGATGAAAGGTCCACCTGGGTTGCATAACTTTTTATATATCTTTAAGACATCTGAACAGTGAAAAGTTTACAAATCAGAAAGTCAGAGATCTAGAACAGAAACTCAGAAAATGAAAGAGGGCTGACCGAGCATGTTTAAAGAAATCTCAAGTTATTTAGGAAGTAAAAGAGATGAATTTCAAAAGAGGGATATACTGTATATTTGAGTAGGAGCATCACCAGATGAACACTTAACAGGCAGATCAGCAGAGTAAGAGGAGTTAGTGTCAGGACGCAGGACTGGGAAGAGACCTTGGTGTTAGTGAGTGATACTTAAGGGGGTAGAGGCGGCAAAACAATCGGTGGTAAATTAGAGGCCATGTTTCTAGGGATATCGTGGAATACTGTGTCGGGATCATTTGCTGGGTCTGGGATGTGCTGTGATTTACTGTTCATGCTGAGTCTCTGGGGTCTTATGTGTTTGTGGAGATTGTTTTGTATTTCTGAGGATAGGTGTGTATGTATCTGAATAACAATCGGTAGTTCTGTGGATCAACCTGTATTTATGTGGTCTGTTAATTATTTAGGTAGATAACTGTGTGTTATCTGAAGATCATAACGGCATTGCAAATACTGTACGGTATATTACCAAGTTTCTTCAGTTACGGTAATGGTGATTTTCGTATGTTGCCAGGCTACATACATCAGAAATAATATGTGTTTTCAAAGCTGGAGAGGATGAATGCAAGGGGTATTTGAGATGGACGAGTCATTCGTTCGTGTCACAACCATGCTTATTCAGCCGTGAGAGACCACTCAGAAGCTTATGGTGTTCTCCTTAACCCCTTAACAGCAGGGATGTCGGAAGCGGTCTCCGCACGTCACACGGGGATAATTCCGTTCCAAGTGACTTTTTTTAAGTATTTGCCAAAAATCAGTTCTTAGTCCTAGAATATTATAATTAAATATGCACATGTCACATACCTTCAGCTTTCTCCAGGGATGTTTGTTGAGCCTTCATCGACTACCGTAGGACTTGTGGAGACTTCTGAAACTGGGTAACGAAATCTCCACTTTACACTTCTGACACCCCATAATATGATTACCACAGCCTGATATTATCACTAGAAACACTATTCAATGAATTTCAAGTAGTTTGGAATCCATATTCCAAAAAAAAAAAAAACACTGTGAAAGCAATGTAAATTACGAGCGCGTACCAGCTTCCCACCCGCGCTCATTCCGCACTGGTAATCTGTCATTTATTATTCATAAACACACTCACACTTTATATTCCTAGTACTTTATTACACTTATATATATCTACAGTATTTATCCATAAGTTTCCTTCAGTAACAGTAGTTTATTTTCACTACAGGCATTCACATGCTCGTTCAGTAAACTATGTAGAGAGCGAAGCTTTCACTTTCACTGTCATTACTCCAAGTATTTGTACTCATATTCTTATATTACTAATTATTTACATTTCTGTTTGCATTTTCTATTGTACTTACATTATTTACATTTCTATTTTAATTACACTATGTTATGCAGTCATTTGCAGTAACTTATAAAACTATTATCCACTGTTCAATCATATTTACATCCATTGCTTTCACTTGCTATTTACACATTATTTAATTTCCAATTGCATTGTTTTAGAAATGCTTCAGGCTGTGGTAATCAAAAAAGCAGGTTACACAGAGAGGGGAATCTGGCACTCAGTGCACTGCCAAGAGGTGCGTTTTTACACAGGTGTGCTTCTGGTGGTATGTGCACACACCTGGCACCTGCGGATCGCAGCCTTCCTCTTAGTTGTGGCAGGCATTTGCACCAGTCTGTGCGAATCCATGTACTCCCTCTGCTCAAGTCTGTCAGGAAGTCTAACAGAATGGTGCCTTGGAGCTGTTGCTGTCATCCAACCATACCTCTCAAGCAGCTGCTGAACCCAAGTCCTGGTGAACAACCTCAGGGAGAAAGACTTGGGTGGCTTTACCTTCATCTTGTACAGGATGAAGGCATTCAGCATTGTCATGTCAATGAAATGCAGAAACACTTTTCTGTACCATCTAAAGTATCCCTCGCCTAAATGTGCGGCTGTGGTGTGTCCCGCACCTGTGTACAGTGTTGCCACGTTTTCTATACCGTTATCTCTCTCTCTCTCTCTCTCTCTCTCTCTCTCTTTCCTGGCGGGAGATGTGAGCCACCCTGAGTACTTTTGATTCTTTTACAAGTTATTTATAACTGTCCTTTCATTTGTTAATTTGGTTTTGTTATATTTAGTGATATCATTTTTCGTATACGGTGACAGATGACCCGTTATTGCAGTACCATGACTGATTTTCATTCATTCATTGTCTTTCCCCTTCCTCCATCTCTCTCTCAGCCTGACAATGCCTCCACCACCACCACCCCCGGTCATACCGACAATGCATTCAACCTTGCCCCTCTCCCGCCTGCCCCCCCCCTCTCTCTCTCTCTCTCTCTTTTATTGCAAGAGACATTTTGGATATTTTCTTTTACAAAATATTGTATATATTGTAAATTTGACTTCTTTTCCAAACCACCCTTGAGGTATTTGTCTTGGCACGCTTTTTTTTAAGAGGTGTCCCCAATAGGCCTATTCCTCTATCTCTCACAGAAGGCAGAAAAACAGAAGAAAAAGAAGGAAGAGAAACATGGGGAAGAAAAGTGCGAAACAGAGGATAGAAGAGTTATGATGTATCCTCATCAGAAGACGTGAGAGTGATAGTGAAAGAATCGATGTAATGGTCAATCACCACATCTATCTTTTCATCATCCTCGAGCAGTTTTTCTGCGTGCCTCCCAGCATGTCTTCCAGTTGTCTGCCGTGACGTTGTTGAGTGACTCATGAACGAGTGGCTTCAGATCTGCAATTCTGAACGTATTTCTCTTTGACATGTAGCCTTTAACCTGTGCCCATATTAGCTCGATTGGGTTATATTGGCAGTGGTAAGTGGGCAGGCGTACAACCCCATATCCATGTTCTGAGGCCATCTTATCAATGATGTAGTTTGTATCAACAGCTGCGATGTGGCGAGTCACAAGGTGCAGGAGTTGCATTTTGAGGAGACCGTCTGGCATTGTAACACCCTTCTTCTCCAGCCATTCTCGGATCTCTGCTTTCTTGGTTGCAGTAGTTGGTGATTTATCTATTTTTCTGGAGTGATAGGATGCATTATCCATCACTATAACAGAAGATGATGGAATTTTGGGTAACAGTTGATTCTTAAACTACTTTTCAATGGTGTCCGCATTCATCTGTTCATGATAGTCTCCTACATTCTTTGCTTGGAAAACAAGGGTGGCTCCAGGAACAAATCCATCTTTGGTTCCTGCGTGCAGCAAAATAAAGTGGGAACCCTTCCCTGTGGGCACCCTCACTCCCACGGCCTAGTTTGTATTGCTGTCCACCCAGCATTTGGACACAGAGTAATTTTGATTGATCCATGTCTCGTCTACATAGACAATGGTTTTGCCTGAACTTTTAAGCTCCTTCATTTCTTTCAAGAAAATGCACCGTGCATATGTTATATCATCTCTTTCCATTAGGAATCTCCGTCCATCAACATTTGCATGACGAAAACCGATTTTCTTAAGAACTCTTCTTCCTGTCTCACGGCTGCCAGGATACGAAAGATTGGTCTTAATTTCTGCATAAATTTTTTCAAGTGTGGGGATTTCCTTCCTCTCATAAAAGCTCAGAACTGTTCTTTGTAGCACGCCTTCATTAAAGTTATGAAAGAAATCGGTCATTGGTGCTACACGTTTCCTTTTCTTGGGGGACTTAAACTTGGGACATTGAATCTCCTCATTCTCTCTTGCATCTTTAGAGATTTTTTCAACTGATCTCTCACTAATCTTCGTTGCTGCAGCTGTACGACAGACGACCTTTGATAGGCCATGAGGAACTACTCCCTTCTCCTTCTCCTCCTGAAAATACTACCGTACATTGAAGACAATTTCTTTAGCCTGGCTATGTAGATGCGAGGAATGGGCTGATTGAGCTGCCATGCTGTCTGTGCAAAGGACATAAAGGAAGTGACACGAGGTCACCACCAGGAAGCTATGCTGTCAAGGCCACCGACTGGGTGTGGAAGTGTTGCCACTCGCGAGTGAATAATGTTTTTTTTTTACTTCGATATTGGCATATGCCTACTATTTTGTCCTACATATTAGCTTATGATTATAAATGTGATTATTCCTTGCCCTTAAAATTACGGTAAAAGCCAGTAAATGTGAGCATTTTTCCCTAGTAACACCTGTACAAGCTATGCTTGGGTCTATGGAGGTACTTACTTTACCTTAGGTCAGACTGGGTGAGTGTTGCCACTCACAAGAATTATATGAATTATTTCTTTTACATTGGATATTGGCATATTTCTTCTTTTTTCAGGTTCATTATCTTATATCTACAACTGTGATATTATTACCCACCCTAAAACTACGTTAAAAACCATTAAAAGTGACTACAATTTCTTTTAGCAACACTGTACAATATGTATGCCATGTTTCTGTGTTACTGTATAAATATTTTATGCATAATAAGATTACTGTTGATTCATCCATCTAAATACACAAGTGTAAGTTTTATTCATCTGAATTTATCGTATTTGTGATGCCTTGTACATAAATAGCTTCCGTTTCACATCGCAAGTTGGGGAAACGTGGCACCATTGTACACATGTGCGGGACACACCACAGCCGCACATTTAGGCGAGGGATACTATAGTATTCTTCCTAAGGCAGTCGATCTCTCCAATCATCATGTAGGACTTGTCCACCAGTCGCATGTTGATATTGTAGTCAATGACAGCATCACGTCTCATAACAGGTTCACTTGTCCTACGGTCGACCTTCCCACTGTCTTTCAGTTCCCCCTTGTGTACGGTGGTGAGCATGTGCACAACCCTCTTGTCATGCCACCATATTGTCAGCATATTCTCAGACTTGAGAAGGTGCATGTCTCCTCGCTGCGAATTTTCTGCCTTGGGGAACTTGGGGAAGTTGGCATGATTACTCTTGACAGTGCCACAGGAGCCGATGCCGTGCTCTGAAAGGTATTTAGCAAGTTTCGGTGCTGTATAATAGTTGTCAGTATACAGCACATGATTCCCACAAAAATACCTCTCAAGCAGCAGTTTCACTACACAGCCTGAGAAGCGAAGGGGGGGGGGTGTTTTGTCCAGATCAACAGTGCTTGCTGAATAGATGATCAAGTCAAGGATGTACCCCGTCTTACAGTCGCACAGTACAAAGAACTTGATTCCAAACTGATGACATTTGCTTGGAATGTACTGTATGAACCTCAGATGTCCTCTGAACAGAACCAAGGATTCATCTATGACAACCTTCTGAAATGGGTGGAAGAATGACATAAATTTATCCTTCATTCTGTTCAGAATCTCCCGGATCTTCCAGAGTGGGTCAGTCTGGGAAGGTACATCGTTGTTGAAGTGCAGGTTTCCCATGATGTTACAGAAGCGATCTCTGGCCATGTACTTATTGAAGGTGGGTGAGGGTAGTAAAGGGTCCATGGACCAGTAATCTTCCAACTCATGTTTCCTTGAATGAGGCATGAGAAGCATGAGGGCGAAGAACACACATAGTTCCTACACTCCAAGCACGGTCCACTGTTGCATTTTCGTTGCACCTGCACCACTTGCAGTACGTTGTGACTCGAACCTGTTGGTTTCATCACATATGTGCTGCATGACGTCGTCATCAAGGAAGGCCAAAAGGTAGTCCACACACTCAGCATCCTCATCAAGAGTGAAGGCAGGCTGTATCCCAGAGGAACTCTCGTTGAAGTGCAGTTGTTCCGGGATGAAATCAGAACCTTCTGTCCACACAAAGGCATCCAGGGCTACCTCTCATGGCGGTGTAGGCTGGGTGAAGGTGAATGAGTGTGGCTGTGAGACAGACTGGGCCGTTTCAAGGTCACTCCGACTGACCCTAGGTTGCCATGTACCACTAGCAGCCCTTACTCTAGAAGCTGGTCTACTTTTACGACGAGTAAGGGATTGACCTCATCCCCTACAGCCTGCCTTCACTGTAGGTGCTGGTGGAGACTCTGACAGCAAAGACTCAGGAGAAATTTCGGCTGAAGAGGTGGAAGATATTAGTGAAGTGGGGCTGGGAGAGGGGGGAGGTGATTCACCTTGGAACTCATAGTGGTCTGGGTCACACGGGGCCATTGTTCCAGGGCTAACCTGCCTCCTCTTCACTCCCTTCCCAAATTCCTTCCCTTGCTGCACTAAGGGCTCCTTTCCCTCAGAGCCAGGACGAACTTGGGACACTAAAGCACTCATACTGGCAGTTTCTGTCACCATTTCCTCCCCAGGCTCATCACACAATTCACCTGAAAGATCAAAGTCACTCTCCATCATTATCATTGATAAATCAGCCAGTTCACGTTCCACAGCAGAGTCATTTAGTCCTTTATCCCTTCCCAAACGAGGTTTAGTAGGGGTAGAGGTCCCAGGGCCCTTTGCAATGGGTGCAGAAGCTGTGGAAATGGAGGGGCGCTAATCCAACATGGTTTCACCTCGAAAGATGACACTAAACTGAATGACGAAATGTATATGGGCAGGCAAGGGTTGACAATGTCAATGTGGAGACAGCTGCTAATTTATATGCTATAAAATGATTGGCAGGAAATCTTGACAATACATAATATATTAGGTAGTTCCAGGTGATTGTAAATATCACTTAGGCGTCTCCTCTCCTTTCTTATATATATTTTTATTACGAGAATAAGTCATACAGCATATTTCAAGGGGAAATAAGCAGGGCAAATTTGCGAACGAGTGCACGTGGGGTGTTCCCAGGTGATAAGTAGCCAGTTCCAGATGTATGGCACTATCGATTACCTTTTTGCTTTTTTCTATACATTATTTTGTATAAGAATAGGGCATAGGTCTCATTTCAATGGATAAAATCAGTGGAAAAATCCAGGCAAGATTTGCATAGTGTGGAGCCACGAGGCAGGTGAGAGGAGAAGGTAATGGAGGGGAAGTAAGGAGGGAGTCAAGAATGGGAAAAAATGCCTAATTGTCAACAATGGATGGGAGTACAGATAACATTAGCAGAGCTGACTATTGTTGGACACTGGCAGTACTGATAGATGATACAAGTCACCACTTGAAAGCCCGGGCAAATTCAAAATAACACAGAATCACAAAAGTGACGCCCCGCGGTATGATCCATTGCACTCGAGCATCACGAAAGTGACGCCCCCTGGTTAAGGGGTTAAGAGAGAACACTTTGATATGACTGATGGCTGCAACAACTCTGATCTGTGAGTACTTGAATCCTTGTGCAAGCATGTGAAGTCAGTTTCTCCCCAGCTAGATAATCTGTCCTCAGCCTTTATATATATATATATATATATATATATATATATATATATATTTTACACTCCGGACTGAGAATCGAAGCCAAGACTTCTATAAAAGTCAAGCACTGGTACCACCACACAAAGGCTTGATAGAAGCTGAACAACCTGATTTTTTTGATGAACCAGGTAAGTTCATTATGGAAGGACATATTTCAATCACAAAGACTATCACTCAGCCCCACGCAACTCAGCAAGGCAAATGACAGAAGTTTTAATCTATCCCAGCCACAAAACTTGCATCTTTATGTGTGTAATGTGTGTTTCTACATATATTTGTCTCTTCATCAAATATACATATATACATATATATATATATATATATATATATATATATATATATATATATATATATATATTGTGAGTTGCATAGGGCTGAGTGATAGTCTTTGTGATTGAAATATGTCCTTCCATAATGAACTTACCTGGTTCATCAAAAAAATCAGGTTGCTCAGCTTCCATCAAGCCTTGGTGTTGTGGTCCAATATTCCCAAAATGGGCCAAACATCGCAAAAAATTTGAAAAAAATCTGACTTTTTTCCTACCCGTATTTTGAAATTGCCGCGCGGCACCATACAGCTGTTACACCATGGACCCTTCACCCTTTCCTTCCTCCCCCCTCCCCCTTCCCTGTCAGGGTTGCCATTTGGTATTTTTCATTACCAAATGTGGGCCAGTTTGGTAATGAAAAATTCGTTTGGTAATGAATCAGAATAATACAATACCAAACGGATTTTTCACATGTATGAGGATACACAGGATGGAGATGGTGGATTGTTTGCTCTCTCTGATTAATTTTGTAGCTTATATAGAGTGATAATAAATAACCTGCTGTAAATTATAAGAAGAGTGATTACATGTATTTCCACTTGTATATATAATTAGTGAAGAATAGATGCTAGCTTTATGAATTTGGTTATGAAAAGTTAAATTTGGTAATGATAATTGAGGAGTTTGGTAATGTGGCCGTTGCGATATGGCAACTATGTTACCCCATCATCAATAGTCACAGCCTAACTCTGATCGAGAGCAAATGTTTATCGCAATGCAAGCCACATGTGCTCGTTTTTTGTAAATAAACAGTGAATAAACTGCAATACCTTGCCACTAGAACACATGGGAATTTGCAGTGTTGTGCAGTGTTAAGAAATTAGAATTTAGAGTGCAAAGGATTAACTGTGGAGTGCAAACTGGTGGTTGAAACCAGTCCAGGAGCCAGGGACTTGTTGTAAGTACCCAGAATGTTTAACCCCTTAACCATGGGGCGTCATTTTCATGACGCTTGGGAGCAAGGGATCATACCATGGGCCGTCATTTTTGTGATTCTGTGTTATTTTGAATTCACCTGGGCTTTCAAGTGGTGACTTGTATCATCTATCAGTAATGCCAGTCTCCAACTATATATATATATATATATATATATATATATATATATATATATATATATATATATATATATATACAGTATTTATAGAGAGAGGGAGAGAAAGAGATTATATATAAATAGATAGATAGATAGAACAGGGTAGTACTCCCTAGGGGAATGGGAATGCTGGTGATAGGGAGAGCTGGAGCTCCTGATTCACTAGCTATCTAACCATCCTCCTTTGCTGACCTTTTCAGTGTGACAGTAACATGGAGAGTAGACCAGCATACTCTCCCAAACATTTCCTTTATCTACGTTACAGGGGTTGGCGACAGCAAAGGCATGCAACCAGAAAACTTTGCCCCCTCTACCTAGTGGAGGACCTCTGGGGGAAGGCGTGGCGGGGATTCTGCCGAAATAGATCATGGGTCCAGGGCAAGATGGGGCTCGGGCCTGTGCTAGAAGGTACAGGGCATTGCGGTTCCCAGGCCGCTGATTCTGCCCAATAGAGAGGAGCCCGAACCTGGGAGTAGCGCCCCAGGGGGCTGCCCTATCAATGGGTGTATAATGGCGGGATAATTGCAGTGCCAAGGCGCGCTTGGGGGGTGTCCCTGCAGCTGTCCTGGCAGGGTGCCCCGAGGCCACTACCACAGCCACTGGTAAGCTGGTGGGCTAGGGGTCCCAGATCCATTGTCTGGACCTGGGACTGTGCAGTGAGTGGGGCCTGTGCTATGTCTATCCCCCTTTATTAATACTGAAGATGACAAGACAAAATAAGTTTCAAAGCAAGCCTGAGGACAATAAATCACTGAAGGGGATGAGGGTGGGTTCATGGAATGTGGGAAGTTTGAGGGGAAGAGCAGGGGAAGTCTTTGAGGCATTCAGTAGGAGGTGGGTGGATGTGGTGTGTTTGCAGGAAGTCCAGTACAGGGGTGGATCAGCCAGAAAGATTGTTTGGAAGGACTGTTGCTATAAGTTGTTTTGGCAGGGGGGTACAGACAGATATGGAGGTGTTAGTGTGATGGTTGCGGAGAAATGGGTGGAATATGTTATGAATGTTTTGAGAGTAAGCGACAGGATATTGGTAGTGAAAATTCTGTTGGGTAGAAAGATAGCTGCGATTATATCAGCATATGCTCCACAGGCAGGATTGGATGAAGCAGAGAAAGATAGATTTTGGGATGATTTAATACGTGTAGTGGGTGGTATGCGGGATGATGAGATAGTGATTTTGGGAGGGGACTTAAATGGTCATGTAGGTGAAACAGCACAAGGTTATGAAGGAGTGCATGGGGGATGTGCGTATGGTATAAGGAATGCAGAAAGGGAAAGGATACTCGAGTTTGGGGAGGCAACGGACATGATTGTGTGCAACACATATTTTAGGAAAAGAGACAAGGTTAATTACGTATGAGTCTGGGGGAAATAGCAGTCAGATTGATTATTTTCTGGTTAGGAGGGCCGATAGGAGGTTAGTGAGGGATGTTAAAGTTATAGGAAGTGAGGAGTGTGTGCAGCAGCACAAACTATTGATTTGTGATATGGTGCTTAAAGAACAAGTGATGAAAAAGAGGAGTTATGTACCTAGGAGGAAAATACGGAAGCTGAAAAACCAAGTAGTAAGGGATGCATTCAATAGCGAGTTGAGGAGAGTAGTGGCTGAACAGGGCGCTGTAGACAGAGGCGTTAATGAACAGTACAGAGCCCTCAAGAACAATTTCTTGAGATTTACTGATGTAACATGTGGTTGGACAAGAGAACCACCAAGGCATAAAGTAACTTGGTGGTGGGATGAGGGTATAGAAGCTGCAGTTAAGGAGAAAAGAAGGCTTTTCCGGGAATGGAAGAAGGGTGGTAGCAAAGAGGAATATTTGGCTGCCAAGCAGAGGGCTAGAGGAGAGGTATACAGGGCAAAGTCTGAGTCACAGAGACTATTACTTGATAACCTAAATCATGGGGAAAAGAAAAATATGATATTTAGGGTGGCAGGTCAGGTGAAGAGGGATAATCGGGATATTATGGGTAAGCAGTGTGTGAAGAATGATGAAGGAAGGGTAGTGGTGAACAGTGAGGATATTAAAAATGCATGGAGAGAGCATTATAACCGGTTGTTGTATGAGGAGTTTGACTGGGACAGGGAAGGTTTGGAGCCAGCAGATCCAGTGTCAGGCCCTTGGCCTTTGATGGATGCTGCTACTGTGAGTGAGGCAATAGGCAGGATGAAGGTGGGGAAGGCAGCAGGTGTGTCTGGGTTGACTTCCGAAATGTTGAAGGCCTCAGGTGATATAGGGGTGAGGTTAGTCACTAACCTGATAAATAGTATTATTTATGAGTGTGTTGTCCCAGATGATTGGCTGAAGAGTGTAATTGTAAATGTGCAAAAAGGGAAGGGTGATGCCCTGGAAAGAGGAAATTATAGAGGTATAAAGCTTTTAGATCAGATAATGAAGGTAATGGAGTGAGTTTTAGAAGGTATGATTAGAGAAAGAGTGAATATTGATGAGATGCAGTTTGGGTTTATGCCAGGTAGGGGGACCACTGATGCCATATTCATTGTTCAACAGCTTCAGGAAAAATATATTGGTAGGAGAAGGGATCTTTATTTTGTTTTTGTTGATTTGGAAAAGGCCTTCGACAGAGTCCCTACAGAGGTGGTGAAGTGGGCAATGACAAAACTTGTCTTGGAGGAGTGGCTGGTTAGGGTGGTTATGGCTATGTATGCGGGTGCTCACACCCAGGTAAGAGTGAATGGAGATTTGAGTAATGAGTTTTCTGTGAATGTTGGTGTGCATCAGGGGTCAGTCTTGAGTCCCATGTTGTTTATCATGGTATTTGAAGCCCTTTCACGTGACTTTAGAAACGGACTCCCGTCAAAGTTGTTGTATGCTGATGATTTGGTGTTGATTGCAGAGAACGAAAGGGAGGCGGAGGAAAGGTTTAGGAATTGGAGAGATGGTATGAGGCACAAGGGCTTAATGGTAAATGCAGATAAAACAAAAGTGATGATATCTAGGATTGGTGGCGGTACTGTCAAAGTCGAAGGAGAATGGTCATGTGCAGTTTGCCACAAGGGTGTGAGAAGTAATTCCATCTTGTGCTGTATTTGTGATAAATGGGTGCATAAGAGATGTAGTGGTATCAGAGGTAGACTGCGAGATAAATCTGATTTCATGTGTACGGCATGTCGGGGTGAGCAGGTGGAGATTGTCAGACGTGAAAGGATTGAACTTGCTGGTGAATCTCTTGAGTGTGTGGAAGAGTTTTGTTATTTGGGAGACATGTTGTGTGCTGGAGGTGGGCCTGGAGCTAGCTCTGTGACTAGGGTGAGAAGTGGTTGGAAGAAGTTCAGGGAGCTGTTGCCTCTCCTGACATTGAGAGGACTCTCCCTACGTGCTAAGGGGTCTTTGTATGCAGCATGTGTTAGGAGTGTAATGCTGTATGGTAGTGAGAGCTGGGCAGTGAAGGAGGAAGATATTCACCGGCTCAGACGTACAGAAATGACAATGATTAGGTGGATGTGCAGTGCGTTCCTGCGTCCAAGGCCTGGAGGGGCTGGGTTTACGATGGAAGGGTTGAGAGGTAGGATGGGACTGGAGTGTATTGGTGTTGTGATGAGGAGAGGTGGACTGAGATGGTTTGGACATGTGGAGAGGATGGAGGATGATAATTGGGTGAGGAAGGTGAGAAGTGTTAATATTGGGGGTGGGGTTATGAGGGGTAGACCGAGAAAGACACGGGACGAGGTCATTAAGTGTGACCTCAGGGTTAAGGGGGACTGAACAGGGAGGCTGCAATGGATCGTGCATCATGGAGAGCCGCCATTAGGTGACCAAGGCCGACACATGCAAGCATGTTGGAGCCTTTAAAAACGAAAACGAATACATATATATATATATATATATATATATATATATATATATAAATAGACAAATATATATATATATATATATATATATATATATATATATATATATAAATAGACAAATATATATATATATATATATATATATATATATATATATATATATATATATATATATATACTCATGGGATAGGTTCTTTACATAATAACAAGCTCTGGTAGAAAGTATGATAACATAATCATAAAATAAATCTATCCTCATAATGTTCTAATTTGATAGAATTTTTTTGTTTCAGTATCACAAAGATGTAAAGAAAACTTACTTTTATTGTGGGAAAAAAACTAAATTATAATACATTTCTTACAAATGCAAAGAAAAGTGACTTCTACATTGTTAATAATGATAATACAACAGAATGACTAAGGTAAACAGCCATCACAAACAAAGTTCTTGTAACCATCACAAATAGGGACATCAGTGTCAGATAATTCACTGTCTGAATCAACATCTTCAAAAAAATCAGGTTGGTCATTATCTGCAAACAAATTACTGCCATAAAACATTGATTTTGGTACTGACATTGTCTTTAGATGTCAAAAATAATAAAAATTAGGAAAAAATAACTAGTCACACGGAAGGAGAGGTGGGGTCCCAACAGACCCCAGAAACTTTTTTTTTACAGTTACCCCTAAATGCTGCAAGCTTTTTTGCTCAAAAAAATGTGTGTATACACTAACCATCTGCAATAAAAGTCAGGGTTGGCCAGGTCGAAAAAAAAAAAAAAAAAAAGCTTAATGGCGCTGTTTTAAAAACATGATGGGGTCCTCAGGGACCATCAGGTCATGAAGGGATATATATGGTGAAATGTTGAAACGGCATAGCGTTTAGTTAAAAAAAAAAAAAAAAAAAGGATAAGTTGAAGTTAGTACTGCTCTTCCCCTGAAGCTGAGGTTCCCCAGGAACAAGCCCGTATCCATTATTATACTTGGCCTGAGGGTCTATATTTTCTGAGATGATTGCGAACTCTATGAGGGATGCTGTTTATTTTCAGTGAAAGCTGTATATTAAATGAGAATACTCATGAATTTCAGAAGATCACTGTCTTCTATCTGAGGATCGCCAAGTATTCCTAGGATCGTTGAGGGTCATTTGCGGTTCTTTGTGCATTTTTATGGATCATGTATGCTTTCTAATGGTCGTCATATATTGCTTAGAATTGATAATTATATTGCATGATGGTCATCCTTCATTTCTGGCCTTTTGGGGTATATCTGAGAATGCAGTAAAAACTGTATAATGAAACGGGGTCCGAGCAATGTTATCCTTACATTTTGAGCTTGGCAATGATGAAAAAACATAGCTCCCAACTATTATCACTTTAATTTCTGTAAACCTTCTGGACATCACAAACAAACCAGAAAAGTGCTGAACGTGTTGAGGACGCCATTTTTTTTTTTTCTTAAATTTTACTTCGATTACAATTTTTTTATTAGTCAGGTTTCCTAATTTCTTTTGCATAACTTAAGCAGGGCCAATAAAAGTGAAGGAGCAGATGACATCTACATGCTATCCTTTCAGTCTGAATAGTTCTGGGTAAACTGAATGAAATCGTCGGGGGATGGCAAGGAGATAAAAAAATAAAAGTTGTCCTCTAGGTGGAGGATTTAATCATTGCAGAATCAGCTTTTTAAAAGGTGACCAAATAAAAAATAATAGAAACTGGTTACTAATTTACTTATTGTGTAACAACAATAAAGAAGCTTTCACCATGGTTACATTTTACATTTGTCTCAAGAACTGGCTAACCATATGCTTAACTGTAACCATATTCCTAACAGATAATGAGAGGGACTACAACTATATGTGTGTAAAGTTACAGCTTTACAGCTTTTGTGGTTTTCTCTAAAATGTGTTATAAAGAAAACACTGAGCAGATTTGAATTTGGCAAAATAGCCAAAATCTCAGCAAACTTGTTTGTCATAGGATTTTCAGCCAAGCAGCTGTATTTTCGTTTCTGTGATATTTCAATTTCAAATATGCAATTTTAAGAATAAAACTGAGTATATCACCTTCAGTAAGAGGTCAAGATCATTTATATTTAGTACAAGGACTTGAAGTATAATATTATCAAGATCAAAGGAAAAAAAGTGCAAAGAAAGGTAATAATTCTGACGAAAACTAAGTTTCACCTTTTATATGGCGGAACTTATTAATACTGACGAATACAAGAAGCTTCGCCATTTATATGGCTGATCTTAATAAAATTTATCAAAACAAAAAGCTTTGCCATATATATGGCAAAGCTTAAAAATGCTTAAGGTCAGAAGTTCGTGGTACAGAAGCATAAACTATAAACCTTTGCAGGCAGAGCAGATGTTTAAGCTATATCCAGGGCTAATCACTATCCCCTACATGCTGGGGGGTTTCCGATGTCGCACGCTTCTCTCTACGGGGGATTTCAGTGATTTTGAAAAAAAAAAAAAACTTCAAACCCTAATATCTGCCAAACCGTAAAACTAGAGAAAAAATTTAAGATACATAAGACTCAACAACCCTTCCTCTTTCAAATGAAAGTATCCCCATGTCTACAGGTGGTCCCGTCGATGAATAAGGATAAGTTAAATTTCAAAGGATGGCAGGAAGATGCTTGTGGCTATACACATCTACTGGCGTTGCTCCATGCCCAAAATCGTGATGGCTATACACGTCAACCGGCTCATAGGAGTTAAGATTATATGAAATTTAGACCATTCAGGTAATTTCACTCAGACTTACCAGAACTCAGTACTCTTTTCACATGCTGCTAAGTTTTCCACCCATTTTACCACTGGCATGTGAATTCAACCACACACGGTGACTGAAATAGAACATTAAACTCCAGCATGCAAAGATTAGTGGTAGGTGGTGGCAACCATCATCCACTCACTTGATGTAGTGCTGCCTACTTCTTCCTTAGCCTTTGTCATTCTTTTTCTGTGCCTGTCCTCCTCTCTTCCTATTTCTCCCATCTTTCCTGTCACTACTTAATGCTTTTCTTTCCGTTACAGGTGGCTTTACATTGAGTGACAAGCCAAATGGTTTCCTGTAAGCCAAGAAACCATTTTCAACGCTGGGTGGTAACCTTATAACAAAACCATACGTGCTCCCTACGTGTCAAGTGGGTTGGTGGAGGGTTAGTGCCCCTTCCTGTAAAACAAATAACTCAGAGTCAAATGGCCATCCCGTACGGGATTATGGCGTCTGGCAATAGATAGATAGATAGATGTCAAAGATGCTAGTCCTGTGTTCTAGAACAAAGAAAACAGTGAGAGAAACAACTTTTTTTCTGACATTTTTTAAATCCACCATTTGAGACTCTCGTAAAGTTTATTAGCCTAATTCTGGTCTGGGGTGAGTCACTGGAAAGTTATGGCTTTTTCATCTATATTTTTGTGTGTTTGAGAAGGCAAGTTATTTTCCAGAGCTTTCTTATACCTCTCATTGTCTTTTTGAAGCTCTATAGGCTATGTGTTTTGGTATTTACTGTATATACCATTGGTTAGTTATGTCTTGTACTCTTTCTGGGAGTTGCTTTCATGTGGTTTGTGTGCCTCTTACTGGTTTCTGAAGATACAGGTATTTTATGTTGCACAGAATACTGTTTTTCAGTAGTCTGTTGTGCTTGTGATTCATAAATATATGCATTCGAATTAACGTTATTTCTCTGCTCTGTCTTTGGTACTCGTGTACCATACATGTGAAGTTCTACTGCATTCTTAAGTCTCTCCGACTCCTATAAATCACTCGCGGGTAGCTAAAATCGTCTAGCTTTGGGTCCTTTACAAAAACAGTTCTCCTTACCATAAGTACTCCAAGTAGGTTCATTGTGACATAGAATTAATGTTTTTAAGCTCTCATGACTCACTCACTATGACGAAAAGCGACTGGTACTATAGTCTCGTCGCATGACTCAGGTTTTCATTATCGTACCCTGGCAACCTACCATTCAAAAGTGCATCAGATTTTGTATCATATTATACACGAATCATACTATTATGCACGAATATATTATACACGAATATTATCACATGCATCTCATATTATACACGAAATCAAACGCAATTTTGAATGGTAAGTTGCCAGGGCACGAAAATAACAACCTCAGAGTCGCGTGCCGCGATTATAGTTACAACACAGAACTAAAGAAGGCTCGGCCACGACGGGTTAAAAACTACAGTACTGCTCACGTCCACATGTGTGTGTGTGTGTGTGTGTGTGTGTGTGTGTGTGTGTGTGTGTTTGGGGTGGGGATAAAATTGGAATAAGTGACAAGTGATGAGTGTGTGAAATTTCATGCGTCTCTGTGAATCTATCTGAGAAACTTTTCATTTGTGTGAGTTTGTGTGAGGTTGTGATAATCTGAGATTTTGTAAGTGCATGAGAATCTGCGTGAATCTGTTAGTGTGTGTGTGTATGTGTGTGTGTGTGTGTGTGTGTGTGTGTGTGTGTGTGTGTGTGTGTGTGTGTGTGTGAGGGTACGCCTGTGTTTGTGTGAGAGTTTATGAGTGTGTGACATTATGTGTGCGTGTGAGACTCTGTGTGAATTTGTGACTTTGTGTGCCTATGTGTGCTTCCGTGAAGATGACTAAGAGTTCATGAGTGTGTGAGGTTTTGAGGGCTTGCATAAGTCTATGAAAAAAATATGTAAATTATTGTCAAAGGCTATGAGTCTGCTTTTAAAGACTGAGAATCCACGAGAATGTGCTACAGAGTGAGAGAGTGTTCCTTCGAGTGAGAATATGTGAACTTGTGGGAGTTTATGAGCGTTCAGTCGACGGTTCATGTAAGCACCAGGCCCAGGGGATAGAGGAAGATGAGAAGAATGAGAAATGGGAGAGTGAGGAAGAATAACGCAGAGGGAGGAAAGAGGGGAGCGAGAGGATTTAAGAGCTTGGAATGAAAGTTAAAAGGGGATTTACTGATGGCAGGACTAAAGTGAGGGAGAGGGATGAAGTGGAGGTGGCGGAGGGGAACGGAAAGGATGAGAGAAGAGTCAAGGGGAGAGAAAAGATATATATATATATATATATATATATATATATATATATATATATATATATATATATATATATATATATATATATATATTGCCAGATGCCTCAATCCCGTTTGGGGTGGCCACAAACAAATCGCCCCCAAGTCGCCCTGTCCCCCGCCATTTCACTGCTCTGCTCCCAACTCACCCCCCCCGCTCTCATATACCTCTCCACCCCATCCCTCCATCTCATCCTCGGCCTCCCCTTCCCTCTTCCCCCCCCCCACCTCACTCACATACACTCTCTTCGTCAGCCTTTCACCCTCCATCCCCTCCACATGGCCAAACCACCTAAGTGTGTTCCTCATAACGCTTCCTATCACAGCCACATCCACACCACAACGCTCCTTTATATCCTCAATCGTCAGCCTGTCTCTCCATGTGACTCCACAGGCTCCTCTTAAATAACTCATTTCCACTGCTCTCACTCTTGACTTGTGTCCTTCCAACAACGTCCAAGCTTCACTTCCATACGTTAGAGTTGGTATCACAATACTGTCATGTAGTAACTTTTTCACTTCCATGCTCACTTCCTTGTTTCTTATCACTGCTTTCAAAGAACCAGCAACCTTTCCTCCCTGCTGCACCCTTTCAAGCACTTCACCCTCCAAACCTCCATCTTTACTCATCACACTACCCAAGTACTTAAACGTACTCACATTTTCCAATTCCTCACCATCCAACCTCGCTGTACATTCACTGACTTCACCTCTCTCAATGACCATCACTTTACTCTTCCCTACATTCACCTTTAGATTCTGTTTCTTACACTCTCTCCCAAACTCATCCACCAAGCCTTGCAGCTCCCCTTCGTCTTCACTCAACAACACAGTATCATCTGCAAACAACAGTACAGGGAGTTTCCAAACACTATCCTCTCTCACCAGGGCCACTCCAACATCCACTACCCTACCTTGTACCTCTTTTATTTCCCCAGCCATGTACAGACTGAACAACTATGGAGACATGACACATCCCTGTTTCAACCCCACTTTCAAAGAGAAAAAATCACTTAGTTCACCATCCACACGCACTGCAGCCTTCGCACCATCGTACATACTCTTCGCAGCATTCAACAACTTCCCATCTACTCCATATATTCTTAACACTTTCCACAATCCTTGTCTATCCACCCTGTCATATGCTTTCTCCAAATCCATGAAAGCCGCATACAACTTCTTTCCCTTCTCTAGAAACTTTTCCACTAAAGATCTAAAAATGAATATCTGATCTACACAACCTCTTCCCTTCCTAAAGCCTCCCTGTTCTTCTCCAACTAATTTTCTCTGTTCTTTCTCTAACTCTGTCATATATATATATATATATATATATATATATATATATATATATATACAAAGAGAGAGAGAGAGAGAGAGAGAGAGAGAGAGAGAGAGAGAGAGAGACGGGGGGGGGGGAGTAAATTAAAGAAGAGGAAAGAGGGATAAAGTCAACTATTGGATGCACCTATACTGACACTTGCATGGCATCACACATCTTAAGAATCGGTTACACAAAGGAACACACACATATATGAAGAAAAGCTTACACTGAGGAGCACATGTGTGAAGGAATGTGTTCACAATCGAACACATAAAATTATATATATAGCCATGCTTAAAATTTCTACAAGTTGCACTCATGTTTTTCCTTGTAGTGTCATTGTTGTTTCTGTTGCAACTCAAGGCTCATCTGGCTGTGAACCGAGTAGACACAGGAAACCGGCGTCTTCGACGGTCGCTCCGAGAGGTCTTTGGTTGAAGCTATGTCCATGTTGGGACAGTGTGGTTAATGTAAGTGTGTGGATGCAGTGTGGGCATAGTGGCTCGTTTGTACTATTGTTTAGGTACCGTAGCAAGGAGGGGTGGTGACCGCATAGCAGTCTGGTTACGTGAAGTCGTATCTCTGGTTTTCGATAGCTATGGTGGCTATGTTTTTGTGTATGTGTTTCTAAACTGTAGTGTCTGATGGAGGAGGGGAATGTTGCTGAGATACTCTGTATAGTGTCTGCCAATTTTCTCTTCTCGTTTCTTTGTGTTGGTGATGATGCTACATAAATTGAACTGAAGCAATGAATCGTATGCCTTTATATGATCTTACATTGAAAGTAATTTTTGTTGCTTGGTGCGTGTGATCTATATTCGTGGTCATAGTGCACCCTGTAATTATAATAAGAAAAACTGATAAACAGATCATACATGTGCCGAGCTTTTTGGCTTGGGACCTTGTTCGTAAAGAAAAAGATCTTTATAAAGACAGGCTTACACATAGTAAACATTTACACATTAACACATACAAACAGGAGTATTTGAACAACAATCATATCACGTCCATATGTATAATACCTCCATATAAATATATATATATATATATAGCTTTGGAGGTATTATACATATGAACAACAATCATAAGCACGTACGTACATATGTATAATTCTTCCATATATATATATATATATATATATATATATATATATATATATATATATATATATATATATATATATATATATATACAGAGAGAGAGAGAGAGAGAGAGAGAGATCATCACATTGATCATTATTATCATCATCACACTTTTCCAGATATACTGTAAAATATAAATAGTGTAGGCAGACTCCGGATATACAATAAGACAAACACAAATTTAGTAAAAGCTGCAGCAGATTGCCCAGCTAAAAAGAGCATCACCTTCCGTCAGTCACCATTCATTTACATAGTCGTATAAGATACACACACACACACACACACACACACACACACACACACACATGATATCTTCACTCTCCGTATCTTCGTCTATAAAATAATTCTAAGCCTAAGTGCATAACAGGACCCATTCTCCAATACTCAAGATAGTCAAGAGGGGGCACCAACTCTTAGCATTGCCAGGATTCACAAGAAAATCACAATATGGCCGGGTGGCCTATATTTTGTGCCCTCCTTTCTTTTCTTCTGGTATTTTCTTGTGTGTCATTGGGACGACTTCATCAGCGCCAGCAATGTCTACTTGGCATAAATATCAACTACCCTTTATACTCCATAGGGTTTATAGTGTCTGTTTTGTGCGTCCATTGATTACATAATTTGACTGTTAATCTCCTAAGACAAAATGCACATTGGCAGCACTGACTGCTCCGTCTCCACAGCACGTGAGAGTTCGGCAGCTGAATGGCACGTGTGGTGCGGTATATGGACCACCGTGTATACAGGAACTTTTCCTTTTTTCTTAACACTGAACTTCTCGCTGGACTTTGGGACGAAGTATAGGTGGCATAAGAGGCATATTACACCGTAACTATACTTTCCATGGCTTTTCCATAGTTTTAACATCGACATACTTTGCACCTATAACATTCAAGAGGTTATTGAGGCGCACTGAGGTGACAGTATGAGGTGTTGCGAAATCTCCCGAGCCACTCTAACCTCTTGATTCAACAGGTTAGCACAACCATATAGTCTTCAACCTGATGTACAATCGGGGACAAAAATTCACCTAATATTTCACCTGCGCTTCTCACTTTTCTCTTCTGACTGACCTAAGGCTGAGAGAGGCTTGGTATGTTCCGTTGCCCCGTAGATGATTCTCTGAGATATGATGTGCCAGGGAGGCAAATGACTGACATGAGTTTTGCCCCTGATTGTTCTTCGACCTCCAACCCTGCCTGTAGCCATTTGAAATTCGTGCACCGACACTCAGTGTATGCATCCAAAACTCAATGTATGCATCCAGTTGAGTGGCTCACCTAACTTCCCCTCCCTGGTTTTCTTGTCCGGCAACAAAAGCAACAAGTACAGAGATTACTGAGAGTAGGGTCAGGACTATTCCCTGCCGTTAACAAAATACCTAAGTATTTTTAAGTTACCTCCAGAAGATTGTATTCATGTGGGGTAACTTTTATATATATATATATATATATATATATATATATATATATATATATATATATATATATATATATATATATATATATATATATTCAGAGGTTTAAAATAACAATGTTGATTGTCCCTATAACGCTTAAGATTATAATTAAATGTTCGGTTCTGACTACCGGCAGGCACTTTTATTCAAATGCAAGATAGTAATATAAAGAAAGTTAAAGAGGCTGAGTACTCAGCGACGTTCATTACATTTCATTTACCTTTAACACTTCTTGTGGTTTTCTGATATTGTTAAAAGCAGCTCGTAAGACTTGTCACAGAGATTATATTGTGTCTATTTCATCTCAACCTAAAATTAATATCTTCATCTTGAATGCATGTATGTAACAACAAACGAACATTGGAATGTGTTACTAGTCACTTGCCTTATTCAGCCACTGAGCCGTAGAAAATAAACTACAGACCTTTGAAAATCTTCAGGTTGATGAACTAAAGTAATGGTAACACCGACGCCGCTGTAATTCTCACCTGACACTGACTTACAACAAGACCACCATTTTCTGTACTGGCATCCCATACATCAGGACGTGTGTGGATACCCTGCCCTCACACACCTCACCATCATTCACACATGTTGGTTTGTACCATTGTTCATATACGGTACCTGCTCTCCCTGTGTAAGTTTTGTCTTGTTCACGTCTTCAGTATGAGAATGTGTTATCCATATCGCTTTAGCAAATGACAAACTATTTTATCCAGGGAAAGAAACTGGTCTCGAGGTGCAAGCGTAAATTAAGTCTGTATTCAATTCTTTCAGTGCGGAAAGTCTCTCCAAATCTGAATAAAAAGGTCTGGAGATAGAATTACTTAATAAGACGTCATCGTAGTGAAGAGGTTCAGATAACCTTGATTCGATTTTACGACTTGCTTAAATAACGGTAAAAACAATTGAAACATCAAAGAGGTGCATCGTTTCAGTGGGAGTTGGCAGAAATAACACCACCTTTATTCCACTACATTTTTGCTTGTGAGTGGCAATTTAAACTATATATTTACCACCACAGCACGATGGCTTTTGTATCATATTCTTGATATCGCCAGACGAGTGTGTTCAGTCCAGGAAATACTTCTCGCAGGGGAGAGACTAATGATAACTTACTTTAGGCACGATGACAGCGTAAGTATTTCATTTTTGCTGTCACCAAAATAATTTAAACAGGTTTGGAGAGGCCCGATCGTAACGGTGCTGATAAGCAATACGGACAGATATCTTACTTGTGATAGTTCGTTCATCAATGCTTCAGGTTATGGTAATCCAATAAGTGTTGAGTTTCCCTCCATCCCACCTCACATCTTAAGCCCTCCGTCCTCACAGCCGGGGCCTGGAAATGTAATAGGAGAGGCTCGGCGTGTCCCGGTCACCCGCACACACCGAATCAAAGGGATGTTAAGAGTGATTCAAGCTGATCACTGCACGCACTTCTACTCCATGTCATGCAATTTGTTACAGACTCAAGCAACATTTATGCACACACACACACACACACACACACACACACACACACACACACACACACACACACACACACACACACACACACACACACACACACACACACACACACACACCAGGTAGTTGCCGTAATAGAAAATCAACAAATATACTTCAGGCTGAAAGAGTTTCACCCACCCAGCCTCTTAACCCTCTCACCCTCTCCTCTTCTCTCCTGTTGTTCCCGCCTGCCTACCACCGTGCTCGCTGAGATTGTGGCGGATGGAAGGGTGCAAGGAATAAATGTGTTGAGAGAGTTGAATGATTCTTTGATCACGAAGGAGGAAGTGGAGAAGGCAGTAAAGGAGATGAAAACAGGGAAAGCTGCAGGTATGGATGGGTGTGCTGTGGAATGCCAGAAGGGTGGTGGAGTGACTATTGTTGACTAGTTAGTAAGATTGTTGAATTTGTGCTTTGAGAAAGGTATGGTGCCAATTGACTGGGCAAGTGCTTGTGTGGTCCCGTTGTATAAAGGCAAGGGTGATAAGTATGAAAGTACTAGCTTTAGGGGTATAAGTCTGTTGAGTGTTGTAGGTAAGGTGTATGGTAGAGTGTTAATTATGAGAGTTAGAGAGGGTACAGAGGGAGTGATTGGTGATGAGCAGTGTGGCTTTAGGAGAGGGAGGGGATGCGTTGATCAGGTGTTTGCTGTGAGACAAGTGTGTGAAAAGTATTTAGCGAAAGGCAAGGATGTGTTTTGGGCATTTATGGATTTAGAGAAAGCGTATGATAGAATTGATAGGGAGGCTTTGTGGACTGTTTTAAGATTGTATGGACTTGATGGTAGGTTACTAAAAGGGGTGAAAAGTTTTTATGTAAATAGTAGAGCGTGTGTAAGAGTGGGAAATGCTGTGAGTGATTGGTTTCCCGTGAGAGTGGGGCTGCGACAGGGATGTGTGATGTCGCCTTGGTTGTTTAATATTTACATGGATGATGTTGTAAGGGAGGTGAATGCAAGAGTTTTAGGTGGAGGTCTGAGTCTGGTGAATGTTTATGGTGGAGAGTGGAATCTGAAGCAGCTGCTGTTTGCAGATGATACTGCACTGGTGACTGATTCAGAGGAGAGATTGAGACAGTTGGTAGAGGAGTTTGGAAGGATGTGTAAAAGGAGGAAATTGAAAGTAAATGAGAATAAGAGTAAAGTGAAGAAGGGTACGAGGTTGATAGATGGTAGGGGGATGAATATAGTTTTGAATGGTGAGTTGCTTGAGGAGGTAGATTGTTTTAAATATTTAGGGTCACATGTTGCTGTGGATGGAAGAATAGATGCAGAAGTGAAGTTTAGAATAAATGAAGTAGGAAAGGTGCTGGGAGGAATGAAAAAAGTGTTTAAATGTTGTTCGCTTAGAATGGATGTAAAGAGAAGGCTGTATGAGGGTGTTGTGGTACCGACTGCTGAAACATGGAATATGGGTGTAGCAGAGAGGAAAGGTTTGAATGTAATGGAGATGAGGTGTCTGAGGAGCATGTGTGGAGTGACGCGTATGGATCGGGTGCGAAATGATGAAGTGCGAAGGAGAACTGGAGTTGTTCGGGAGATGGCTGGTAGAGTTGAGCAGAGGGTGTTGCGATGGTTTGGGCATATGGAGAGAATGGATAATGAGCGATTGGTGAAAAAGATAACTAGATCTGATGTGAGAGGTGTAAGGCTGAGAGGAAGACCATGAATAGGATGGATGGACAGTGTGAAGAGAGCGCTGGATGCGAGAGGGATGTCTGTTGAGCAAGGAAGAGTGGCTGTGCGTGACAGAAATAAATGGAGAGAAATTGTGAATGAATAAGTGATGACGCAGCCCTGAGGGGATATTCTCCCGCATTTGGTCTGATCAGCTAGTCAGGTCAGGTGCGGGTAAGGGGATGGGTCTGTTATGATGTGGCAGGGGTAAACCAGTTCTGCTGTCGGGCCCTGCTGCGGATGTCACTGATTGCATTGCGCAGTTGACCCTTGTGCGGTGTGGTGCGGTGAGGATCTGTCCGTTCTCCCCTTTGGGGCTAAGATGCAAATGAATGTGTTTGAATGGATGAGTAAATGGGGAGTGTGTCGTCCTGTCTTGGCTACCTCCCTTTCCTTGGGGGATGCAGCCTAGGTGTATAGATAGATATAGACCTCTCTTAACTTCTGACTTCTCCCTCGCATTACCACATACACCTTCATCTACTCTCTCTCTCTCTCTCTCTCTCTCTCTCTCTCTCTCTCCAGTATATTTTTAATTTTGGTCCATGTTCAGTTAATTCCCACATTCTATCATCCGTTGGTGTCTCTAAATCAGCGGTTGTCAACCTTTGGGTCACGTCCTCCTTAGTTTGGTTCACAAACTTTGTGTCCCCCTTGGCCTTGGTCAACATCCACTCTCTCACCCGGCTTCCTGCCATCACCTGACTCTGAATACTTTCCACAATTATTATGTTTCCCGCAGGTTCAAGTGGACGTTAACCCCGTTGAATACAAGCTGCATTAGCCCATGCCCTTCAATTAGCTTTCCACTTTTCGAGGGATAGGTGGAATGTCGAGGGACTTTAATATTTTAACTAAGGTTTGCTCTGTCTTGCAGTGTAAGACTATCGATCTCTCTAAAAATCTCTCGAAACGACACTAGAAAGACGGAGAAGAAGCAAGAAGGCGACCATGCGACAGACATTAAGGTAAGAAACTAACCTATTTCTCGGGTACAAAGAGAAGTCTTTTGAAGGCTGAAACGGACAGGCTAAGAACAGTGAATATAAATCACTAGTTCATGGCGACACACACACACACACACACACACACACACACACACACACACACACACAAGCTTGTTCACACTATTAATTATTTTTTTGTCAGAGTCCTTATGTCCCCCTTGGAAATTGCTCACGTCCCCCTGGAGGGGTGAATCCCCCAGGTTGATAACCACTGCCCTGGTTTATCTGTTCTTTTCCTTAACTCATGCTTCAGCATCTCTTGGATCGGCCATGTCCGTGTTTAAACTATAAGATATTTTGGACGCAATGTCTTTCAGTCCAGAAGACTAGCAAATCCTCGAATTACGGCCCAGAAGGTCCTGGATCTCTCTAGCGCTTTAGTACCTGCTTATCTTGGCAGTCCCGCTGGCATCATTAAGCACATTTTGCATGAGTCGTTGGGACTGTGAGGTAAACCTAAGAAAATCGAAGGATTCAGTGATGAGTGCATTGGTGTGCGGACCATTTCACAGGCCATAATTTGTTGAAAGTTTCCCTGCTTTTATAGTTTCCTGTGCTTTACTCCACCCCACGGTTTATTGGCAAATATATCGATAATGCTAATGCTGATGATGTTCACTTCTAACATTTTTTTTTTTTTTTTGTCATTTGCATATCTTCTTCCTTTCTCTTGTATTTCATCTTTCCTTTGTCTTTCCCATTCTCCCCTCCTTTCCTGCCTATCCCATTCTCGCAATTTCTTTTTCTTCATATCCCGTTTCCCAATCTTATTTTCTCTCATTTCATTTCGTTTTCCTTCTAGTCTTTCTTTTTCTCGTCCTCCGCTCCACACATATCATCACCTTTCATCTTTCCCATGCCTCCTTCTTCCCATTTCCCCTTCCATCCTCTATCCTCTTGCTACTTCTCTCTTCCTCTCGTTCATTGTCCTCCCTCCTCCCTTCCTCTCGTCCATTTTCCTCCCTCTTCCCTTCCTCTCGTCCATTTTCCTCCCTCCTCTCTTCCTCTTTCCCAGTCTCCCACACGTTCATTCTCCTTTCTTCCCTTCTACCTCCCAACCCCCCTACCTCCCTCATCTCTTTAAATTACGCACAAAATTCATGTCTATCGTACGGTTATAGGAAAAGCGATAAAATGTGATTAATTTCATGGCGAAGCGAAAGGTTTCACACTTTATGCGACTAAACTAGATGAAATGTGTGTTAAACGCACCAATTTTATGTGAATGGTGGTGGTGGTAGTACATCTGGTTGTGATAGTTGTAGCTGGGAGGGTAATGCTTTATTGGCAGTAGCAGCAGCAGCAGCAGCAGCAGCAGCAGCAGCAGCAGTAGTAGTAGTAGTATTGCGTTTGGTGGTGTAAGCCGTAGTTCGGTAGTTCTGGCAGTACTGGATTCATTGGTATTATTTTCATAGTTGCTGGTGTTGTTGTTGTTATTATTATTATTATTACTATTATTATTATTATTATTATTATTATTATTATTAACATTATTATTATTACTATTATTATCATCATTATTATTAAAATTCCCCACATTCCTGTGCGTAGTTTTATAGTTTTTTGTAAGTAATAATAATAATAATCTATCTATCTATATACCTGGGCTGCTTCCCCCACGGAAAGGGAGGTAGTCAAGACAGGACGACACACTCCCAATTTACTCATCCATTCAAACACATTCATTCGCATCTTAACCCCAAGGGGAGAAAGGTCAGATCCTCACCACACTACACCGCACGAGGGTCAATTGCACAGTGCAATCAGTGACATCCACAGCAGGGCCCGACAGCAGAGCTGCTTTACCCCTGCCACATCATAATGGACCCATCCCCTTACCCGCACCTGACCTGATCAACTGATCAGACCAAATGCGGGAGAATATCCCCTCAGGGCTGCGTCATCATTTATTCATTCACAGTTTCTCTCCAATCATTTCTGTCAAGCACAGCCACTCTTCCTTGCTCAACAGACATCCCTCTCGCATCCAACGCTCTCTTAACACTGTCCATCCATCCTATTCGTGGTCTTCCTCTCAGCCTTACACCTCTCACGTCAGATCTAGTTATCTTTTTCACCAGTCGCTCATTATCCATTCTCTCATATGCCCAAACCATCGCAACACCCTCTGCTCAACTCTATCAGCCATCTCCCGTACAACTCCAGTTCTCCTTTGCACTTCACCATTTCTCACTCGATCCGTACGTGTCGTTCCACACATACTCCTCAGATACCTCATCTCCATTACATTCAAACTTTTCCTCTCTGCTACACCAATATTCCATGTTTCAGCCCCATATAATGCAGTTGGTACCACAGCACACTCATACAGCCTTCTCTTTACATTCATTCTAAGTGAACGACATCTAAACACTTTTTTCATTCCTCCCAGCACCTTTCCTGCTTCACTCATTCTAAACTTCACTTCTGTTTCTGTTCTTCTGTCCACAGCAACATGTGACCCTAAATATTTAAAACAATCTACCTCCTCAAGCAACTCGCCATTCAAAACTATATTCATCCTCCTACCATCTACCAACCTCGTACACTTCATCACTTTACTCTTATTCCCATTTACTTTTAATTTCCTCCTTTCACACACCCTTCCAAACTCCTCTACCAACTGTCTCAAACTCTCCTCTGAGTCAGCCATAAGTGCAGTATCATCTGCAAACAGCAGCTGCTTCAGATTCCACTCTCTGCCATCAACATTCACCAGACTCAGACCTCCACTAACACTCTTGCATTCATCTCCCTTACAACACCCTCCATATAAATATTAAACAACCATGGAGACATCACACATCCCAGCCGCAGCCCACTCTCACGAGAAACCAATCACTCACAGTATTTCCCACGCTTACACACGCTCTACTATTTACATAAATACTTTTCACTCATTTTTGCAACCTACCATCAACTCCATACAGTCTTAAAACAGTTCACAAAGCCTCCCTGTCAATTCTATCATACGCTTTCTCTAAATCCATGAACGCCCAAAACACATCCTTTCCTTTTGCTAAACACTTTTCACACACTTGCCTCACAGCAAACACCAGATCCACGCATCCCCTCCCTCTCCTAAAGCCACACTGCTCATCACCAATCACTCCCTCTGTACCTTCTCTAACTCTCTTAATTAACACTCTTCCATACACCTTACCTACAACACTCAACAGACTTATACTCCTAAAGCTAGTATATTCATACATATCACTCTTACCTTTATACAAAGGGACCACACAAGCACTTGACCATTCAACAGGCACCATACCTTTCACAAAGCACACATTCAACAATCTTACTAACCAGTCAACAATAGTCACTCCACCACCTTTCAGGCATTCCACAGCACACCCATCCATACCTGCAGCTTTCCCTGTTTTCATCTCTTTTACTGCCTCCTGCACTCCTCCATCGTAATCAAAAATTCATGCAACTCTCCCAACACATTTATTCCTTGCATCCTTCCATCTGCCACAATCTCAGCCTCCCTTTCCTCCTCTACATTAACAATCTTTCAAAATATTCTGCTCATCTCTTCCTTACTGCATCCATCTCATTTAACATCCTTCCATCCTCTGCTTTTACTCGCTCTTCCTTCCCAGACTCTCCCTTTTGCACCCTTTTCATCTCCCTCCAAAACATTTTCTTATTCTGTTGAAAATTCTCAGCCAGCCGCCTACCCCACCTCTCATCTGCTGCCACTTTAGCATCATGCACAGCCCTTCTCGCCCTATTCCTCTTTTCCTTATACCGCTCATATGACACCTCGTCCTTCCCCTACAGCCACCCTTCATATGCACACCTCTTCTCAGCTACAGCCATACTTACTTCCTCACACCACCATTCACTTCCCTTTCTTACACCACCACCCACTCGTCTCACACCACACACCTCTTCTGCATGCCCCACCACAGCACTCTAAAACAACTGCCATTCTGCTAATCTTTCACTGTGTTCTACTCATCTTTCAATTTCTCCTGATACTCTATCATTTTCTCTCTTTTATCCAACTTACTTTCAAAACCTCCCTGCCACATCTAACTCTCCTAGCTCTCAGCCATCTGTTACCAACTCTCAATTTTCCCTCCACCAGGTAGTGGTCAGACATACCTCGACCCTCCAGTCTCAAAACTCTCACAGCCAACAATCTTCTATTACATTCCTGGACACAACCACATAGTCCATCAATGCTCTGTCAACAACCCTTCACCCTCCTGCCTCACCCACATTGACTTATAAATATCTTTCTTCTCAAACAAGGTATTTCCAACCACCATCTCTCGCTCAAGGCACATCGCTATCATTCGTTCCATAATAATAATAATAATAATAATAATAATAATAAAATAATAATAATAAAATAATAAAATATTAACAATAATAATAATAATAATAATAATAATAATAATAATAATAACAATATTATTATTATTATTATTATTATTATTATTATTACTTATTTTAAAATTCCATTTTTTTAAGGCTATTTGGCCTAGAGCCTGCAAAGTTGGTCTACTCAGCTGGACAGTTGCTCCTTTCTTTTGGCCAAATATAGTGGCAATCAGTCAGCCGGATCTCAGGATATTATGCGGACCACAAAAAAGTGAGTCAGCCAGGCTGTATCAAGAGACACCGGTAAGCTATGACGCAAACTGGATGGGAGTATAGTTTCAATCGGCTCATTATTTTTTAAGATCGCATGGGGTAAAAAAATGGGACTTTTCCGGATATTCCCGATGTCACCAAATTTTCCAAGAAAGGTTAAAGCTTCTGCTATCAAACTAGGTGGACTTATAGACTGTGATGACCAAATATGACATGCACAAGATCAGTCATCTTGACCTAAGGGTCCCTTTATAGCTCGGCTTTTAGTGGACAATGGCCATGAGAAGTTTTTCTTTATTAATATAATTATCAGTAACAGTAGTAGTAGTAGTAGTAGTGGTAGGAGGAGGAAGAGAAGGATGGTGATCTCGGTGGTGGTGGTGGTAGGAGTAATAATGGCAGCAATAAAAGTCGTAGTTTGTTTATGGTCACGGTGTGGTAAATGAAATTGCTTGTTGTAGTTATGGTTGTGGTGGTTGTGGAAGTGATGAGGGTACATACAGTGGTGGTGATGGCTTTGTGACAGTAGCCGTATTTGTTGTGCTGGAAATGGTGATTTATGTAACGGTGAAAGTACTAACGGTATATATGAGATGATGATGTAGGTGGTGAGTGCCGGGAGAAATATAATAGTTTCGTGGGGGTTGGGATATGGTGAGTGGGGTTATTGGTGCTGTGGTGAACGATGAATTTTTTCATGGTACTGTATGCTTTTACCCCGAGGGAAGCTCTTTGTATCTTACTCATGTTTTACATAAGACTATTTTATTCAGCTGAGGAGATCTCCCAAATGTATGTGGCGGTAAAACGTTAGTGGGGAGGCTAGTATCATAGAGATTTTAAAAGAGATGGTAGTGATTACTAAAGTGATAATCTTTTATCACAGTAGGTAATACACTCGACCAGGGCTATGGACCGATATCTCTGCTAATACATACTAAATAACAAAACAAAGGATGCCTTTGATAGCCCTTCCTTCAATATTGTAAGGGGAATGAAATAATTATTTATGAGGAGGTGAAGGGTGAATCCCAGAGGTCCCACCATCTATAAAATATGTTCAGGGTGAAAGTCAACTAATGAAGAAAATTGCATGAGCTTACGAGAAAACTATGGCACTGTCCTCTGCCCACAGGCAATCCTTCCCCCTCCCCGCAACCGTGATTGGTGTCATCGGATTCCCATCCAGTCGAAAATGTGGCCATGTTAAACATCTCCCAGTATGTAAATTTCTTGTTCCTAGGTAAAGAAGAAGAAGAAAAAAAAAAAAGGCCGCACATAAAGACTTCAATCAGGACCCCAGGAAGGGTACTTGCTTCCACATTCCCCTGGGGGTGGCCTTTGGGGGTCTCCTTCGCTCATTCATTTTTCAATAAAGGCTCCAACATGCATGCATGTATCGGCCTTGGTCATCTAATGGCAGCCCTCCAAGTAGCTGTATCTTTAACATCCTCTTAATGCAGTCTGCTATCCCTAAGGTCACACTCTATGATCAAGTCCCTCTACATTCACATCTTTCACCCTCCCACACCCGGATGGCAAACTCCATCCTCTCCACAGGCCTAAACAATCTCAGTCTACCCCTTCTCATCAAGTTGCAACCTTCCTCTCAACTCAGCCCTAACCCCTCAAGTCTGTCATTCAAATACATATACACATCCATCTGTACATGAAGTTACTTCACACACTCTTGTGGTCAGCTGCTCATGGTTGGATTCCCTCTGCTTTGACAAAACCGCCACCATCCCTAAAAACATTAACCTTTGTTTTATCTATGTCCACTACTAATTTTTGTACCCCATTCCATCTCTCCACTTCTTAAGTCTTTCCTCCACTATCCTCACATTTTCTGTGATCAACACCAAGTCAACACCGTACAACCACTCCCCTAGGGGCACAGTTCTGGAGTCATGTGAGAGATTTTTAAGCAGCATGATAAACATTAAGGGGTCAAAAGCTGACCCCTGATGTGTCATATAAGACTTTGTATTTACTTGTAGTGGAGTTTTCTATATATTAGACTTGTGGGCGAGCGGTTGTTATATTTGAGTAGCTTGTAAGTAGATAATCTTCTTTCCCATTTGTCATGTAGTGACAGGAGAGGTAAAGAATAGTATGGGACTATTTTTATTTGTCTTGGGAATATTAACAAGTCTCTCACACAGAGCGGAGTATAAAGTAGAGTCCCACTAGCTATCTCTCTGTCTCGCTCTCTCTGTCTCTTTTTCAAGTTGCCAAGCACTTCTCCCTGCGACCTGTCTGTTCTAAGGCTAGCTTTTTTCTGAGCTCTCTTTCCTAAATTCTGGTGTAACAGGAGACGTATCATGTGTGTTCCTTGTGGGTGGAAAGTTCTAGAAGCCTGTGTGTGAGTATGTGTGTATGTGTGTGTGTGGTCACTAAGGCTTTGTTCACCGGTGGATTGCTGACAACTAACTGCATCATCTTCTTACTGGCCACTGTCGTCAGCTTTCCTCAGTGTAATTTGCAAGCTCATTTCCCATTCCCAGGCTCGCATAGAGCTGTCTATCTATCTATTTATCTATCTATCTATTATGATTTGTAACTACAATATGGAGTCCCAATACATTGCTCGGTCACGCGAAAATGGCGTACCATCGACAGTTAATAGTCCTAACATATTAATACATATTATATACACATTATAATGAACTTATAAGCTAATTAAGTGAAATACATAATATTGTATAAGTAACATAATCGTATGAATATTGTATACATATAATATTTATAGTAAATAGTGATTATTTAGTAATATTACATTTTAAACAAGTTGTATACATATTTGAATAAATGCATTAAAGTAAATTATTTAACTGTAATACAGTATGTACTTGGGTTATTGTAGTGAAATGCATAATTGTGTTGGCCTTATAACTGTAGTTACATTTTGTTAATGCAACTGTTACATAAGTGTCTTGGCCTTATAATTGTAGTTAAAGTTACATAAAAGTTACATCTTGTTAATGCAACTGTTAATTGGCAAAGTGTAACCTAATGCAATCGTTTGTCGTTACATAATTGTTATATATTATTTGTAGTTACATAATTGTAGTTAAAGTTACATAAAAGTTACATCTTGTTAATGCAACTGTTACATAAATGGTATATATTGTCTGTAGTTACATAATTGTAGCAAGTGTAACATAATGCAATTGTTTGTCGTTACATAATTGTTACATATCGTTTGTAGTTACATAATTGTAGTTAAAGTTACATAAAAGTTACATGTATTGGGACTCCATATTGTAGTTAGAAATCATAATAGATAGATAGATAAATAGATAGATAGACAGCTCTATGCGAGCCTGGGAATGGGAAATGAGCTTGCAAATTACACTGAGGAAAGCTGACGACAGTGGCCAGTAAGGAGATGATGCAGTTAGTTGTCAGCAATCCACCGGTGAACAAAGCCTTAGTGACCACACACACACATACACACATACTCACACACAGGCTTCTAGAACTTTCCACCCACAAGGAACACACATGATACGTCTCCTGTTACACCAGAATTTAGGAAAGAGAGCTCAGAAAGAAGCTAGCCTTAGAACAGACAGGTCGCAGGGAGAAGGGCTTGGCAACTTGAGAGAGAGACAGAGAGAGCGAGACAGAGAGATAGCTAGCGGGACTCTACTTTATACTCCGCTCTGTGTGAGAGACTTGTTAATATTCCCAAGACAAGTAAAAATAGTCCCATACTATTCTTTACCTCTCCTGTCACTACATGACAAATGGGAAAGAAGATTATCTACTTACAAGCTACTCAAATATAACAACCGCTCGCCCACAAGTCTAATATATAGAAAACTCCACTACAAGTAACTACAAAGTCTTTTATGACAGATGCACACCAACATTCAAGGGAAATTCATCACTCAAACCTCCATTCGCTCTCACATGTGCGTGAGCACCCTCTTACATTGCTGTAACCACCCAAACCAACCATTACTTAGTACCAAGCTTTCTTATACCCCACTTCACCACTTTCCTGGCACTTTGTCAAACACCAGTTCAGAATCAACAGAGCATATCTCTCTCTTCCCTCTTATATAGTTTAACTGTCAGATAGCGAGTATTGCATCAGCAGTCCCTTTGACTGGCATAAACTCAAACTGCATCCCAGCATTATTCACTCGTTCCCTTATCATACCTCCCAGGACATTAATCTTTTCTTTCATTTTCTGGTTCAAAAGCTTTATGCATCTATAATTTCCTCTTTCCATGGCATTACCCCTCCCCTTAAATACATTCACAGCCACACGTTACAACCAGTCATATGGAACAAGACACTTTTGCCTCAAAAATTAGAGTCACACTTTCAGCAATGCAATCTTGTTGATGAAGAAATGTCAGGCCACAGTCTGATGAAAGGTACAGCTGTAAGCAGCAGCATTTTCATACATAAACGTATTGTTACTTATTTTTGAACTTGCTTAAAGCTTTCTTCTTGATGGGCTGAACACCAGTGAAGAAGTAAGAAGTTTTTTTCTGAGACACCTTGTATAATAAAAATTATCAAATATGTAACTAAACCCACTCCCATGTTCCTGCAGGTCTTCATCTTGTCTTCAATAAACCCAGACACACCTTCCGCCTTCCCCAAGGGCATCCAGCCGATTGCTTTACACACAGTATCAACATCAATCAAAGGCTAAGGGCCAAGTGCAGAATCTGTTCTCTCCATATCTTTCCTGTACCATTAGAGCTGGTCGCAGTGCTCTCCCGAAGCATCCTTAACCCATTGGCCACTTCGTACTTCATATGATGGAGAACGTGTAGCTGTTACATACATCATATGAGGAAGATTTTTTTTTTTTTAATGGGCGCGTTTCTAAAGCCACCACCCATGCATCCTCAGTATCTCCCTAATACTAGTATGAAGGGGAAAAGTCAGATACGGTATTTCATTACTTTACCACAGCTGAACTAAGGTAAATAATGAATTCATATATGTTTTTTCCTATACATTTCCATGTGCTCTTTCATTTCATGTGAGTAAAAATTATTTCTGAGAAGAAAAAATCCCGTTTTTTATATTTTGTGCATGGGGCGGGGTAGATTAGGAAAGTTAATGCAGTAGTTGTTGGGTTAATATGCTTGCTATCCACGACTACCCTTTGTGGTAAAATAAGAAACTTTTCTAATCTCTTGAACGTAAGGCTTTATTCAGCAAAAAAACAACAGCAAGGTGCGAACAGTAAAACAGCCAGTAACTAACTGACCCTCAGCCAATATTACGACCCAAACAATAGTGTCGGAGGGTGATCCGAAACTAAACATGAAAACTCGTTATTTCATAGTCTATGAATTACTACATTCACCATTTGTTCAATAAAATTTAGCATTTAATTAAATACGTAAAATCTTACAATATAATCAATAGAAACCTAGTACTTCATAAACAGGTTATCCTATCTACTAGTGTATTAAATACATCAAATCTCAAACCTATTACTTCATGAAATAGGTTAGCCTATCTACAGGTTTCCTAATCCAAGTCGAGCGACGATGCGTCGGGTGTTCTTCGGGAAGGTTCACTTCAGGAGTTTCGGGTTCACTAACTTCACTATGCTCTGGTTGATGAACGACAGGTGAGGAGGTACGGGAGTCACAAGTGCCAAGATCCGCTGTTAAGTCGTCAGGAGGGGTCTCTGGTGACAAGGGAGAACTCAGGTTCTTGGGGGATGGTGCAAGGTCACTTGTGCAGACTGTGGATTCCCTCCTGTCAGGGTAACGAATCTTGGCATAGTGAGGAGTGGCGATTACGAGATCGACGGGCTTGACCAATGGATCAGATTTAGAGTTACAGACAAATTTGCGTAGGAATACCTGCCCAGGGGAAGTCAGCCATGATGGGAAAGAATAACTATTAGACGATTTCCTGGGGAAAGAGAACAATCTTTCATAGGGAGTTTGATTAGTAGCAGTGCAAATGCGTGATCTAAGAGAATGAAGTACAGTATATGATCTAGTACAAGCTCCCACTGAGAGTCGTTAAGTTTGCGGGGTCTTAGGACTAATTGCACAGTTTTCCAAATGGTTCCATTTTCCCTTTCACACTGTGCATTCCCCTGGAGGTGATAAGGGGAAGAATGTGTCATAACAACTCCATGTTCCATCAGAAAATTACAAACTTCTTTACACATGAATTGAGGCCCGTGGTTCGAGTGGATCGAGGAAGGACACTCAGATAAAGAGAATAATTTTTAAAAACATGATCTTACAATTTGAGAAGTCATGTCCGGACAAGGAAAGACAAATGGAAATCTAAACTGTTCATCAATTGCTACTAAGAGATACTTATTACAAGCACAAGAAGCCTTGGGACCAATGACATCAACTGAAATTCTATCAAAAAGGGTGCATAACATGAATGAGATTAGTTTTAGGTGGCTTACAGAATCTAGGTTTCAATTCGGAACATACAGAACACTGAGAACATACTCTCTTCACATTATCTAAAGAATAAGGTGAATTCTTAGTCCTTATGAAATGGTACAACCTAGTAATTCCTGGACGGCAAAGTGAAGCATGTATATCCTCGAGAGGAGCAGATGAAAAGGCAAAAGCAATGAAACAGGCACAAGACAGAGTGTCACAGAGAACATTGTCAGGACCAGGACGGTAATGAATGTCAAACTGGTGCCGGAGAGTTCTAAGCGCCATCTCATAATTGTATCATTCTTTATCTTAGATGAGTGTTTCATATTGAACACGAAAGACAGCCTGTTGGTCAGTTACTATGGTGAACTTTCTGCCAATGAGAAACAGTCTCCACTTGCGCACTGCTTTAGTACTGGAAGTAGCCTCCCTCTCTATTGCTGGTTGAAGCCTTTCAAAAGGTGTTAAAGTCCTAGAAAAGAAAGCCACAGGCTTTCCTAATTGAGACAGAGTAGCAGCCAGAGAGGTAGCAGAAGTGTCGGTTTCAACTTGCAGGGTCAAATTCTCATCATGAGTAGCCAAATAAGAGTTGTAAATTACTTGTTTCAGATTTTTGAAACTCTGCACCGCTAAGGTATTCAATGGGAATGTTTCAGAGGTCAAGAGAGGTTGAATAAGTTTTGAATAGTTAGGGATCCAATGAGAGTAGTATGACAGAAGACCAAGAGTATGTTTCATGGAGGCAGTATCACAGGGGACAGGCAATTCCATGAGAGATCTTAGGCGTTCAGGATTAGGACAAAGAGATCCATCTGAAGTAAGGTAGCCAAGATAACTTATTTCCTTTAGGTCGTACTGACATTTATCTTCATTCAAGGTAAGATTATACTTTGAAGCAACTTTCCTGAAATTTTCAAGATTAAGGTCATGATCTTCTTGTTGAAATCCACAGATTAAGACATCATCAGTGTATGCATAAGTAGATTCTAAGCTATTATCAGATATAATGGAATAATCACACGTTGAAAGACAGCAACTGAGTTAGTCAAGCCAAAAGGGACCGTTATAGTGATATAGTTTTCCATCAGCTTCAAAAGCAGTGTATAATTTTTCGTTATCACTCTCTTCAGGTCTAGTTTACTGAAAGACTTTGAGCTAAGCGAGGGAGTGTACCAACTCGTGAATGAGAGGAAAGGGGTAAGCGTCAAGCTGTGTCAAGCGATTAATGGTCCTGGAGTAATCTACAACCATATGACTCTTGTCTTTCATCCTTAGTTACCAAGACATGGGCTCTCCATGGGGACTGACTCTCTTCAATTACTCCATCTTTCAGTAAAGTCCTAACTTCCTCTCTGATAAATGCCTCATCAGACATATTGAACCTGCGAGTGGGGGTAGAAATAGGGTTACAGTCGGCAGTTAAGTTAGGAAATAGAGGAGGGTCAATAGACATTGTAGCAATTCCACATTCCGTAAGTTTCGGCCTTGGGCCATGAAAGTCAAATTCCACGGATTTATTCACCTCCATGAAATCTTGGCCTAAAACTACTTTAGCACATAACTGAGGAAGAACAGAAAATTTAAACAAAGGGTAATTATTGCGCCATACCTTCAAGTGTACTAAACAATGTCCCAAAGTAGTTGACACATCTGAAGAAGCCAAGATAATATTTTCATGAGAAGTTCCTACAGGTATACCTAATTGTTTAGTGACACTGGGATGCAAGAAACTAGGTGTACTACAACTGTCAGCAAGTACAGTCATATTAACGTTATTCACCATTACATCGATAGTGGCACGATAAGGAGGACCAGCCACACTAGGAAAAGCAGAAGTATGGGCAGCCACAAAAGGACCTTGGGAAGCATCACATGTAGCAGCTGTGGCAGCAGTCAGTAGTGGCAGTTGAAGGCTCAGGGAGACTAGTAGGGTTGCCATAAGACCCATTTTCATATCTTTGGGTGTTTGCGATGAAGAAGCTGCCAAAAAAGCCATCAATGCACTCTTGCACTGTTTAGCCGTCACTTGTGACTTACACACCCTGGCGAAGTGTTCCTTCTTCCCGCACTTATGGCAAAATATGTGTCGAGCTGGACATTGAGGTCAAGAGTGGTTAGAGTTGCCACAGAAGTAACATACAACCCTGGTGACAACAGCAGACGTATCCATGGTTGGTTATAGTGCTGCAGTATCCTCATCCTCGTAACTAACACCAGAAGTAGAAACAGCATTGTGAGACTTCTCGGCGGTGCAGGAAAAGATCCCGTGGTTGACAGGAGTGACATATATTTCTGCATTCCATTGAGCAAAATCCGAGCTTCGTGCAAGTTGCACAGCTTCATGTAGAGTGAGAGTGTCTTTCTCCAACATACACTGATGTATAACAGGAGAAACAAGACCAGATATAAAAGCGTCGCCTCTTGTGTGTATGTGTCAGCCGTCACAGCTTTGAATCCACAGTCTTTTGACAACAACTTGGGGGAGTGGAGAAACTGGTCGACATATTCACCATTTGTCTGCTTCCTGGTAGATAACTGATGCCTTACAAAGATTTCACTTGCGGGCTTCACGTACACAGTCATCAATACGCCGATAGCTTTATCATAAGTCTTGCAGTCGAAGATGTGGTTGAAAACTGATGTTGAGATGTGATTGACGAATAGCTTAAGCTTGTCAGGAGCAGAGTCGCTACTTACACTACCCAGGAACTTGTTAAAGGTGCAGAACCAGTGATTCCACTCTGCAGGCGTTGTCTCTTGAGAGCCTTCAAAACGGTCTTGTCTAATAAACTTCTCCATCACTGGCGATATTCAGACATGATATAAAAAAAAAAAAAACTTGCTGAATAAATTGTGGTGAAATGAGAAACCTTCCTAACCTCTTGAACGTAAGGCTTTATTCAGCATGAAACAACAGCAAAGTGTGAACAGTGAGATAACCTGTAACTGACTGACTCTCAGCCAATATTAAGACCCAAACAACAGTTTCGGAGGATGATTCGAAACACCAGTGAACGAAACATGAAAACTCGTTGTTTCATAGTCTATGAATTACCACACCCTTCCTTCATTATTCTTCACTTACTGCTCACCAGTGATATCCCTGTTTTCTTTCATCATATATTTAGCCTTTCCTCTAAGCCAGTAGTTCCCAGCCCAGGGACTATGGCCAGCACTCTTGTAGGTCAAGATGTTTTTCACAGAAGGTCATTGAGTAATCTTAATAATCTTGTGTCACTGGAAAAAAAAAATTCGTCTTCATTTTCCTGAGGCAAAATTACTGAGGAACGCTTATGGCAACCACCTCTTGCAGATCATGCCTGAAGAAAATGGAAGATGAAATCCTGGAACTTCTAGGCGACTAATATACTAAAAACACATTTGGAGAGATGAGTCTGGTAATTTGGGATGACAATGGGGAGCTACCCTGTTATCAGCAAACTGGATTTTTTTTTTTCAGTCTTGTCTTTCTGGGTCTACAGAATGAAACTTTCCAAGCTGCTGAACATGAAAATAAACAGCATATTCAGCTTCATATGGAATATCACCTCTCTTGTGCCCCTATTGTATCTGTACCATTGACACACTATTTTTATGTGTCCAGTTCTGCACATAGGCTTCACAGCATCTTCCCAAGGTCCAGTGGTCCTCCCATATATCATACACCTCCACATGTCGCAGCTTCGGTGCCAACACCCATCATCTATATGGACTACATGTTAAGGCTATCTTTTCCAGGACTGGTGCACTGGTACTGGCAGGGCCATTTTTACATGTCCACAGGTCTTCTGGTAGATCAATAAAGGCTGCTTTATGAAACTAGAATACTCTAACTGTTCCCTGCCCTAGCCAGGAGTCGACCCTGGGTCCATTAGGACTGCAGACCATCTCTCTACCTTTTCAACCATCGTTATAGAGGTAGGATAATAGGAACTTCAACGCTGTCACTGAGTTTCCAGTTGTCCTGAGTGATATGCATGCATCGGATCCTCGTTGAAAATACCGAAGTGCTGAAATCTCATATCCAACACACTCAGTTCATTAATGTCGCATCGTTTGCATCTTCATGGGAAACTGTAGCTGGGGGTCACGGATGTTATTCTATCTCGTCTAAAGGCGAACGGAAAGGATAAGGTTGAGAATCACTGCTCTCAGCACCTTCAAATATTACATTCTAAAGAGACATTCACCCACTTGCCCAGGCAACATAGTTATCACCTGTGTCGTGGTCGACCTCTGCTCCAACACAGTGAAGTCGCAGAAGCAACAGAACGAAGAAGGAGGTGAGTTGTCCCTCGTGTTGCAGCAGATATAATGGTTATAGGAGATGTGACATAATTACTTCCAAAGGTTTCTTTCTACCAATCTCAAAATCCTTGTATAAGCTATCCAATGGGAAAAAGTGTACACAGTCGATGGGCACACACACACACACACACACACACACACACACACACACACACACACACACACACACACACACACACACACACACACACACACACACACACACACACACACACACACACACACACACACACACACACACACACACACACTTCAATCACCATTCTCCTGTTCCAAAATATGATAACCTTCTGGACTTACAAATAACCCTGTCCGTTTAATTATATTTTTTGTTTGGTATTCTTAGTAAACCACCTACAACAATATCCCACATCACAATATTCCAATAGTAACAATGAAAAACACCTTCATACTCACTTCACGCGCAGGGCAATACAACACCTCGATATTAACACCATACTACAACCCCCCGTCCTAACATCCACCTAACGGAGGTGTCCTAAAATAGAGAAGATTAGTTCACCTAGCTAGACTTAGAGCACTACATCACCCGGCCCTCTTCAACTACGAGCTTTGATTTGGGTTGGGTGCAATCACAGATGTCACGTGTCCATCTTGTAGTTTATACCCACACTACATGATACACAGAACAGACCACTGCATAACATATACAGTATAACTCACTAAAACGCAAACACAACATCAATGGTATTGGGAACCTATGGAACAACCCAATATAGGCAGTTGCTCGACTGGTCTGCTCGATCAGGCGGACCGGGGTTTAACAAGAACAACATCAACAATAACTAATGTACCAGGCGATTTTACTCATCTAAAGGAATATATTTTTTAGTGACGGGGTGAGAAACGGTCTTTTTTCACTTTATTAACATATATTTATCTCTTATGTAGCCTCGCACCTGATAGACTAAACCTGCAAGTTCCCCGTTGTACCGGTGTCTAAACAGGGACAAGCGAAGGCAGTCCGCTGTGTGATGTGACGCATTTTGTATGTGTAGATGTGCAGTTGTATTGGTGGGGAAACAACCTATATTCAACTGATTAACCCGACTAGAGAAGAAATAGTGGACAGCTCTGCCATCTTCATCCCTGAACGTTCAGTGCTGTGATGTGACATGTGAAACTGATATTGGAACTAACAAGCCCCACAGCCAACATTATGACCTCTTACTAGTGTTGCTCACTGGTACAGGCCAAAGGATTATAGGACTCCCTCCTGCCTTGTGATTAGATGGTCACAGTTGAATATTTATTGCTTCCCAATGTATTTCTGTCAGTCTAGAAATTTTCAGGTATAGCAGAAAGATGGAAACCTGAAAAAAGGAATAGAATGGGTCCCACGATTCATGTGGGTTGAGAACATGTCATCTACTCTAGCTACAACTGCTTCGAGCTTAGACGCTACTTATGCTACATGAATTGTTCTCCTTCACACTATTACGGACAGGTAGTGTACTTACGATAACACTTAGCTGAGGATATACCAGATGCTACTAACTTTCGGTCAGATTCCATTTCTCTTAACTATACTTGTAAACAAATATTAAAAATGACACAGCAAGGCAGCTATCTTTTTTTAGTGAGGATCATTCCCACGATCCATAAAGCGAAACTATGTGAAATGAACGTGAGGATGTTCAGTATACTATACAACTAGACTTTGTAGGGCATTGTTACCAACCAACATATACTCCTTCCTCCCTGCCTACCACTCAGCCCTCCTACTTACCTATCTCTCAGCCTACCTGCCCATACATCTACTTTTCTGCCTGCCTGCTTCCCATCCTCCCTACCAAATTCCCTACCACTTTACAAACCTACATACTTTACCCTCCTAACTCCCTATCCACTTACCTACCAGCGAGCCTACCACTCACCTTACCTGTTTATTTACCTGTTTCCCCATTTACCCTCCTATCTTTCCCCTCAACTCTTTCTTATATACCTATAATATCTACTTAACTTCCTTCATATATAGCAGCCTCCATACTCCACTACCTACCTACCTCTATCCCTACTTACCTACCTAGCCTCCTACCACATTGTCAGTGTGCATACTCCCATGCCTACCTCCCAGCCACCCTAACAACCTGAGCATTAGTGAAAAATGTAATTTGCTCCCTCAGCCTTAATTGGACGACGGATCAGGTTTCTGCCAATACAAAATTAATTATTTTCTGTTTTTGTGCCCCTCGTCCTACTGGGAAAAAGTGAAATAAAACAAAATTCGAAGACATTTGGTATGAAGAGAATGCTTTTGAAAGTGTGCAATACAGCAGAGATTTTAAATAGTTTGTATTCTTGATTTGAAGCAATGAGCAGTATTTGCCTCTGTGCCAATGTGTGATTCGTCTTTTTGTTTATGTACGTGAGCTTCTGTGAATGTGTGTAAATATGTGTGAGCATGTGTGTGATACATGCATGTGTATGTACGTGCAATAAGTATGAATTTTCATGTGCATAAGTCACGTACCTTGATGTGTGGTGTGTATGTTCACCTGTTTGTGTACATCCGCTTGTATGGTGTTATTTGAATCTGTTTGTAAGGCTGCATGCGAGCACGCTCAGTTGTGTGTGTGTGTGTGTGTGTGTGTGTGTGTGTATGTGTAAATAAATATTAAAATGTATATTTACACTTACGTGTGTGCACGTGTATGTCATTATTTAGTTTGCATGGGTCTTCATCTATGTGTCTATGTGTGCATATATATATATGTGTGTAATTCAGCAAGGTGAGAGTGCGATGCATTCACGTAAAAACTCTCACGCATGATTAAACAACATTATGTGGCGACCTGTTGTACACACACACACACACACACACACACACACACACACACACACACACACACACACACACACACACTCACACACACACACACACACACAGGGTAAAAAAAAACACGGAACCGGATTTATAAATGTTAACTAACCTCTCACTCTCTCTCTCTCTCTCTCTCTCTCTCTCTTATTTAAGAATGAAGTTCCAGATCATCCTTAATCCCAGTTATTAACCCCCTATGTACGAGTAATTTTAATACAAGTTTTACTACTCTTAAATGGTTACTTAAATGCTGTACAACCTGGGATAAGGTGATTAAATAAATGTAATATTCTTGCTGCCCCCAAACGTTATACTCATTACCAGGGACATCCCTCGTAATGAAAGCTTCAGAAAGAGTATCAGCCATTGCCATTTTTTGTCTTTTTGTCTTCATATGATGGTACTGGGCCACTCTCACAACCTGAATATTAAGGCGTGCTTGCATGAAATTCAGTGAGCCTTGGTAGTGAAGTAAGAGTGAGTCCCTGGTTACTAGTGAAGTCGACCTTCAAACTAGCTGCACTTGACCATCTACTAAACTAAAAGGAATTACGGACTTCTGTCATTTGACAGTAAAAAGACTTGTGTGATGACAAGATAGTGTGTAGACTACAGCGAATTCTGCATACTAAATAATCCATGTTTCCAAGTTCTACGATAAAGCAAGAACGAATAAGCTTACTTCATCTCTTCTGTATGAGAATGTCTTTTATATTGTATTTACTGTATGTTGTCTACAGTTGGCTACATTCATATTAGAAGAGCTTTTTCGAATTGGAAGCTTATTTAAGTACAATGTAAATCTACACTAGAAGCACCAGCGACAAGTTATACAAGGCGTCATCTCAGTATATTGGTTTTAAAAACCCAACTCTTCATAAAAATAAACGAGTGGCAAGTATCAGAGGCATTTTTCCTCAAGCCATTTCTCCAGTAGCAGGAACAGCCACCAGATATCAACACACATGGATAAGGTGAACCGCCACACTGCAACGTGCTCTGATGTGTGTGTGCCTTGTGTAGCTAGGTATCTCGGTAGACCTTGTGTAGCTAGGTATCTCGGTAGACCTTGTGTAGCTAGGTATCTCGGTAGACCTTGTGTAGCTAGGTATCTCGGTAGAATGCCATCTTTACAGTCTTTATGTCTTCCTCAATAATATCATCCATTTTCTTTCTTATGTGTTCTCACCTTCCGCATGTTCTATAGTTGTTGTCATTCTGTTTACTTCCTATTTTGGCGTTTTTTTTTTCTCCCTGTATAACTATTGTTTTCCCTCTTTCATTCCGGTTTTCTTAAATTTCTCCGTTTTTTTTTTTCTTCATTCTTTCTTCTTTAGCATTTCTTCCTCTTTCTCCCTCTTTTATTCTCATTTGCTGGTCCTTTACTCCCTGTCTTTGTCTGTCTGTCTGTCTGTCTGTCTGTCTCTCTCTCTCTCTCTCTCTCTCTCTCTCTCTCTCTCTCTCCCCCTTTAATTTTCCTTCGCTCTGCCTCTCATTTCTTGTCCTCATCGCCATATATTAGTTTCTTTCCTGCTATTGTTCTCTATCCATTTTCTCCCTTTCACTTTCTCTTCTCTTCCAACCACTCTCTTTCCTCGTCCGCTCCGCCCAATCTCTCTCACTAATTCTTCTTCCAGCTCATTCTCTCCTTCCCGTCCTTCATTCTGCTTTTTTTCTTTCTTGTTCCTCCTTGTTTCTCTCCTCTGTTCGTTCTGCCTCTGTCTTTCTCCTTCTCTTTCTCCTTTTCCTATATTTCGCTCTTTCTTTTCAACGTGGTCCATCGATTCTCTTTTCCCCCTTTTCCTTTCTCTCTACTCCTGCATCTCCCTTCTTCCATCTCGCTTCGTTCTCCTTCGTCTCTACCTCTTCCATTTCTCCTCCCATTGTTCTCTTTCTCCCCATCCCTTTCCGTCTCTCATGTCAAGTCCGCCTTCTCGTTTCATCCTTCCTTCATTCCTCTTCCTTCCCTATTTCTCCTCTCTGACTCTCCATCTCCCTCCCTTCTTTTCTCTACCTTTTTTCTCATTCTCCTTTTTTAGTTCTTACTTCTAATTTTCCTGACTAAACTAATCCTCTTTTTCATTTTTAATCTCTCTCTCTCTCTCTCTCTCTCTCTCTCTCTCTCCTTTTACTTCATCGTCTATACCTTCTATCATTCCCCCTTCCTCTTCCTCCTCCTCTGTTTAAATTAATACATTCTTGTTCTTTCCTCTCATCTACTTAATTCTCTTTTCCTTCCCTGTTCCCTTCTCCCCCGTTCCCGTCTTTCCTTCCCTATGTTCCTCATAATTCCAGTCTTTCTTTATTCCTTCTTTAATCGTCTCCTCTTATTTTCTTCCCTGTATTCATACCTCATTTCATTTCCTTCTTTCTCTCCCCCACCTATCATTCACTTCCTCTATCACCTTCTTTCTTCCTCATTCTCTTGCTTTCACTATTTTCTCTCCTCATCCTCTTTTCTTTCGCACTCCTTTTTCTACGTCCCTCTTCCTCTTCTTCCTCTTCTACTTCGACTATTCCACCGGGATTAAGCTTGTCATTTGCTCTCTCATTTTAGCTAATTTCTTTCTTTTTCCTTCCCACTGTGTACTGTACCACCACCACCACCACCACCATTACAACCACTTCCCCTTCGTGGCCCCATTTTTCTATACATATACATTTTTTCCTTAACTACTCCACCTCCACCCTTTCCTCTGTTCCCTCCTCCTCCTCCTCCTTCCATCCTCAGTGTTCTTTCTTGATTATTTTCTCCTCATTCCCCCACTTACTATTTTCCCTTTTCTCATCCTTTTTCTCTTCCTCTTCCTGCCTCCTTTCCATTTACGGCAGGACTGACGCCCCCAGGGATTCAGTGTCAAAAGGAGGGAGGAGAGACAAGAGGTATAAAAAAAAAATAAAATCCACTAACTTTTATTGCTACTTCAGTTGTGTTTTCAGTTTTGCTAGGTTGAAGGAAAAGGGAAGAGGGAGAGGAGTGAGACAAAAAAGAGAGGGGGGGGGAGAAAATCAAATACATTCAATTATCATTGGATTAAGAAATACATTTAAACGCCTTACATATATGTATATGGATATACTGAATATATCACACACACAATCCAAGGATTGTGTGGGTAAAGTTGAAAGTTGGAATACAAATGTGGGCGATTGTGTGTGTGTATGCGCCAACGCAAGATCGTGCTAGCAGAGTGAGAGAAGAGTTCTGGACAAATGTGGAAGTGTGCTGGAAAAGTTTGGAAGGAATGAGAGAGTGTTTTTGATCGGTGATATGAATGGTAAAGTAGGGAATGTGAAGGTGGATGGAATAGTTGGTGAGTGGGGTGTGCCTGCTGCGATAGATGAGAATGGCTGTGCATTAGTGGACATTTGTGCTGGGAGGGGGTTGGTGATAACCAATACCCTCTTCAGGCATAAAATGATCCACAGGTATACATGGCGAGTGACGAGAAGGGTGGGTGGTGAACTGAATGAAAGGAAGGCAATGATTGATTATGTGTGTGTGGATGAAAGGATGCGAAGATGTGTAATGGATGCAAGAGCTTATAGAGGTTGGGGGAGTGGACTTTCTGACCACTACTTGGTGGTGGCCAGAATCAGGATACAAGTAAGATGGAGGAACAGAAGAAGGGAAAGACGAGAGGAAGGAGTAGTTGCAAGGAAGTGCAGGAACGATTGGGCAAATATGAATTGGAGCAGATGGGGGACGTGGAAGGTCTGTGCAAGATATTCACAGAAGAAATAAGTGCAGCATGTGATGTGGTGTGTGGGAGGAAGAGAAGACGGAGGGGGGTGCAAGGAACAGCGTGGTGGACTGAAGAGGTGAGACAGGCTTTGGCACAAAAGAAGAAAGCATACAATGAATGGATGAGAAATAGGGGCGTGGAAGAAGTTGAGAGGCGGAAGAGAGAGTTATATGTAGAAAGAAAGAGAGAGGTGAAAAGGTTAGTAAGAGAGAGTAAGAAGAGAGTGGATGAGGAATTTGGAAGAAATTTGAGTGTAAAGTGGAGGGACTGTAAGAAGATGTTCTAGAAAGAGGTGAAGAGAGTAAGACAGGGTGGAAGTGAGGTTAGCAGGGGAGTGAAAAATAAAAATGGTAGATTACTAGTGGAGAAGGGAGAAAAAGTGAGCAGATGGAGAGAACACTTTAAGGAATTGTTGAACATACAGGATGGAAGTAATGCGAGGATAAGTGGCTGGAGAATGGTTGGGAGAAGGAGGGCGGTGAGAAAACAGGAAGAAATCAGTAGGATAGAAGTTGTGGAAGCAATGAAGAAAGTTAAACTGGGGAAAGCCCCAGGAATTGATGGAGTGTCTGGTGAAATGCTGAAGCACTGGGGAGAGATAGTAGTAGAATGGATGTGGAAGATGTGCAGATTGGCCTGGGAGGAAGGTAGAGTCCCGGAGGATTGGAAGTCAGGTATAATTATTCCCTTGTACAAAGGAAAAGGGGAAAAAGAAGTGTGTGGTAATCATAGGGGCATTTGTCTTCTTAGTATAATAGGAAAAGTGTATGGTAGGATACTTATTGACAGAGTTAGAGAAAGAACAGAGGAATTAGTTGGAGAAGAACAGGGAGGCTTTAGGAAGGGAAGAGGTTGTGTAGATCAGATATTCATTCTTCGATCTTTAGTGGAAAAGTTTCTAGAGAAGGGAATGCGGCTTTCATGAATTTGGAGAAAGCATATGGCAGTATGGATAGACAAGGATTGTGGAAAGTATTAAGAATATATGGAGTACATGGAAAGTTGTTGAATGCTGTGAAGAGTATGTATGATGGTGCTAAGGCTGCAGTGCGTGTGGATGGTGAACTAAGTGAATTTTTCTCTTTGGAGGTTGGGTTGAAACAGGGATGTGTCATGTTTCAATGGTTGTTCAATCTGTACATGGATGGGGTAATAAAAGAGGTACAAGGTAGGGTAGTAGATGTTGGAGTGGCCCTGGTGAGAGAGGAAAATGTTTGGAAACTCCCTGTACTGTTGTTTGCAGATGATACTGTGTTGTTGAATGAAGACGAAGGGGAGCTGCAAGGCTTGGTGGATGAGTTTGGTAGAGTGTGCAAGAAACGGAATCTAAAGCTGAATGTAGGGAAGAGTAAAGTGATGGTCTTTGAGAGAGGTGAAGTCAGTGAATGTACAGCGAGGTTGGATGGTGAGGAACTGGAAAATGTGAGTATGTTTAAGTACCTGGGTAGTGTGATGAGTAAGGATGGAGGTTTGGAGGGTCAAGTGCTTGAAAGGGTGCAGCAGGGAAGAAGGGTTGCTGGTTGTTTGAAAGCAGTAATAAGAAACAGGGAAGTGAGCATGGAAGTGAAAAAGGTGCTACCTGACAGTATTGTGATACCAACTCTAACGTATGGAAGTGAAGCTTGGACATTGTTGGAAGGACACAAGTCAAGAGTGAGAGCAGTGGAAATGAGTTATTTAAGGGGAGCCTGTGGAGTCACATGGAGAGACAGGCTGACGAATGAGGATATAAAGAAGCGTTGTGGTGTGTATGTGGATGTGATAGGAAGTGTTATGAGGAACACACTGAGGTGGTTTGGCCATGTGGAGAGGATGGAGGGTGAAAGACTGACAAAGAGATTGTATGTGAGTGAGGTGGAGGTTGGAAGAGGGAGGGGGAGGCCGAGGATGAGATGGAGGGATGGGGTGGAGAGGTATATGAGAGAGGGGGGTGTGAGTTGGGAGCAGGGCAGTGAAATGGCGGGGGACAGGGCGACTTGGAGGCGATTTGTTTGTGGCCACCCCAAACGGGATTGAGGCGTCTGGCAATAGATAGATAGATAGATTATCCATCATAAGTACAGAGAGAGAGAGAGAGAGAGAGAGAGAGGCGGGAGAGGGAGGGGGAGAGGGAGGAAGAATAGAAAAGGAGTTAAATATACGAGAGGGAAATAAGCGTAATATAATATATAACAGCAGAGGAAACTATGCGGGTACGTGAAAAACGAAGGAAAGAAAATGGGTAGCCTAAGGGAAAGCACACACACACACACACACACACACACACACACACACACACACACACACACACACACACACAGAATAGCTATGTTGCATAATCGGAAACATCCGGATAAGGAGGAGGTACAAGTGAGCATTTTTAGTTTACTAGAAGACGACCTTTATTCACATGAAAATTTATGAACACAACTCATGGCTTTTCCTTTTTAATCTCTCTCTCTCTCTCTCTCTCTCTCTCTCTCCTTTTCTGTTTTACTACTTCGTCTATATCTTCTTTCATTCTCCCTTCCTCTTCCCCCTCACAAGATGGGTACTGACCTCGACTAGAGACAGGCGAGACTGTACCAGTGGTATTAGTGTGATGGCTGATGCACTTGTACGCAGTAAAAAGCTGTTTACAAGTTGGCTACTAAATGTATAATCATTTTAATGTATAATTTTATTAATATTAGGATCCTGAAGTTCTGTGATTCTTCCTAACCTAGAGAAAAATATATTGCGATGTCTAGAAGAAAATACTCAAGCACTTGACGTTACTTAACAAGTTACTGAATATATATGTCCAGACCACTGTTACAGGGTAAAACAGTGAAACGATGTAGGAATCAGAGTTAATCCCTGATCGGTTTC
>NC_137054.1:28831606-28914106 GCF_032717465.1 Coenobita brevimanus | reverse complement strand
TCTTTTGCAGTTGACGCCAGAGAAGGAAAGAGGGTAACAGGAAGGAGGGAACGGGGTAACAGTCGTGAAAGGCGAGAGAGAGAGAGAAAGAGAGAGAGAGAGAGAGAGAGAGAGAGAGAGAGAGAGAGAGGTAAAAAAGGAAATGACAAATTCAGGAAACAAGAAGAGAGGGCAGAGAACAAGAGATAAACGAGAGGAAACTACAATGGAAGACTGAGAGATGAGAGGGAGGAAGAAACGAGAGTTAATTAACAGATGAGAGAAGGTAAGTTTGAGAAGGGTAAAAAGGAGGCTAGAGTCAACAATGGAAAAACCTATACTAGAGGAGGAGGAAAAATATGAGAGTAGAATGGCGAACAAATAGATCGGTTGCATTTCAGATTTCATCTTATTACATCCGCCATGGAGGTTATGTTTTCACCCCTGTCCGTTTGTTTGTTGGTTGGTTGGTTTGTAAGCAAGATTACACAAAAACTACTGGAAAGATTTCCACGAAACTTGGTTGAAGAATGAGCCTTGGCCCAGAATACCCTCCATTAAATTTTGTTGCGGATCCGGTTAAAGGGGCGGATCCAGGAATTTTTTCTCACTTTCTTTAACATTGCGAGATAGGATGTTGGCGGAGGTATGCGCTCTACTGAGTGCCATTCTAGTTTAATTTGTTTTCATTATGAGTCTTAAAAAAGGCGGGCTTAGATTTTCAGACGATCGGTTAAACTCCTGATTACACCCACGAAAGGGGATGGAGAGGATACAGCGGTGAACTGATGTCTTGGGTACGATCACAGTTGTTGCAGGACACAGTTTTTGGATTTTTGGATTTAAATTTATGTTCAGTCACTCTCCTTCCGTATTTCGCCACCAGCAATTTAGAAAACATCATATCTAAGTGTGATATATCCAGCGTATTACAACAGAGATGGTAGGCATTTGTGCCTATATAACAGATAACGTGTGAAGGCGCAGAGGACTAGACCTCTGCTGGTATGTCATAGGTACACTACTGAACCTCAGGAACGGCCTTCCGGACTTACTTTCGAAGTCAGATACATGAAAAGGTATCTGACATCAGCTATAAAACATATGAATAAATAAATAAACGTAGGAAGGATATACAATTTTTTTTTTTCAGAACAATTGTAAATTATAAGGTAACTTAGAGTATTCATCTATTTATTATGTATTTATAGTGTTGCCTGAAACTTATCACCAGTAGCTTCTGCAGTCAAACAAGTGTGCGTAAAGGAATAACATCACAAACATGTTAGAGCGTAGTAACGTTTTCGTGACTACTCAAGAGCGTTCGTATAAGGAATGTGACAATAACCAGGTACAAGCAACACAGCGCACGACATATGACTTTAATAATTCTCATAATTCATTCTAAGACTTTCTGTTGAATTTCCTTACAAAAATTCCTAAAATACCTATACAGGGGATCATGCTTGTGAACACATGCATAGTGTATAATGTCATAAAATTGTATTATATTATATTTTGTACGTTACAAATGTTACATTTATATTTACATATAATTATGTATATTATATGCAGGAGAGATAAAACTATAAAAGTCACATTTGGTCAGTCTTACTTGTCATAAAAAAAATGAAGAGGTCATTTTAAAGACATACCAATAAACGAGTGGAATGATGTAACTAATGAGAACCAACACTAGGACAGAAAATAATCGTAAGCTATTCCATTAAAAATAAAACACACAAAGTGGGTAAAAGTAAATTTTCATTTAAAAAATTGAGAATGTGACTGGAGTGGAGGAATAAAGTTTAATATGGCGGACTTTGTCATCAATAAGCACACAAATTAGTAACACATATCCCATCCATTCCAGAGATTTTATAATATTTGTTTTATAAGGAAGCTTTGCTATAAACTCCAATGCAAGATGTATTTTTTGTAAATTTTACATCTAACTTTTTGTGACTTTTTATATATATTTATAGTAACAAGGTTTGCAGTAGTATGTATTTCAAGAACTCATATTATTAATTTGTATTTGATGCAAAAATAAAACAGTATTGGTAATGGCACCTCATGATGGAAGTAGATCTTCAAAAAATTGCCGCATTCTTTAGCGAAATTTATTTTATACGGTAGTACAAGTAGTAGTATTGCTTACTGTCAGAACTCTCATTCCATATGGCTGTATACAGTATATATATATATATATATATATATATATATATATATATATATATATATATATATATATATATATATATATATATATATATATATATATAGTTGTAAAGATGGTGTGGCATAAGGCCTGGCTTAGCCTACCTGCATTCATTCAAAATTTTCACTTTTTTACTCCGAGGAGGTGCTGTTCTGGTGATAGTGGTAATGTGTGTGTGTGTGTGTGTGTGTGTGTGTGTGTGTGTGTGTGTGTGTGTGTGTGTGTGTGTGTGTGTGTGTGTGTGTGATAGGGTAATGAATGTATGCAGACAGAAAAGGCAAACTGAAAAAATATTGAACAGAAAATGAAAACAAAACATGAACAGGGAAGAGAGTGGTATGAAAGAGAGTATACATCAGATTTACGGTCGTAAGATAAAGCTGAGTGGGAGTAGAAGAAGGAAACTGAGGAGAGGGAAAAAGAAGGAGAAGGGGAAGAGGATAGACATAAATACATGGGAGAGATTGACAGAAATTGAAACGAAAGGAAGTTGCGAAGAAGCTGTGAAAATATATTTTCCTACCTCCTTACCATTTATCTGTATACTCTCTTCCTCCTTCTCTCCAGTTCTCTCCTCCTTCTCATCATCATCCTTCTTCCCTTCCTCCAGGGCCGTAAGAACTTAAAGAAGAGTAAGAAAAGAGAAGAAACGCTTACTCATCTTTACTCTTTAGATATAATTAGAAAAGGTACTGAAGCAGGAGGAAGAGGAAGAGGAGGAGGAGGAGGAGGAGGAAGAAGAGGAGGAGAAGGAGAAGAAGAAGAAGAAGAAGAAGGAGGAGGAGGAGGAGGAGGAGGAAGAGAAGAAGGTGGAGGAAGAGAAGGAGGAGGAGGGGAAGGAAGAGGAGAAGGAGGAGGAGGAGAAGGAGGAGGAGGAAAGTAAAGTGGGAGAAGAAGAGGACGAGGTGAAAGAGTATAAGCAAGAGTTGGAGAAGCAAAGGAAAAAAGAGGAATAGGAGGACTAGAGAGATAAAGAGGAAGAGGAGCAGTAGAAGGACCAAGAGCAGTATAGAACTAGGAAAAGTGGGGGGAAGAGCATGGAAAGGACGATATAAATATACCAGGTGATCAGAGGAAGAGAATGAGGTAATGGAAAGAATTATGGTACTGTTGAAGATAATGACGATGAAGAGAGAGAGAGAGAGAGAGAGAGAGAGAGAAAGGAAGACAGATCTTGGAGAAAAACAGAACACCAACCACAGAACCGTGCAGGAGATACAAAGCATAATGTTCCCTGGATGCGTATCTCCACTCCCAAACCGGGACGTTATTGTGAGGACTGATAACAAGTTCCACTGCGAACCCCTTCACTCCGAAGACGTCTTTCTGTCGTCTTTACTATCTGCAGCCCACTCTTTCAAACTGGTTTGTGGTGTTCGATATTATCTTTTTTAAACTCCACATTATTGGACTGATGGAAGACATAATTATATAAAAAATACGACATCGGGTTATTAAGGTTGATGAATTGTTTTGAGAACAGCGCAGCATCAAGAAATTTATGACATCTCCATTACCTCCAGGTAATTCTCATCCATTTTTTGTTCGGAAATAAATTAGAACAAAAATGACAGAAGTTAGATAGAATCAAAGCAAAGAAGAAACTAACAAAAAGGTAAGAGAAGAAAGAGGGGATGAGGAAGAGAACTGCAAGGTGTAGGAAGGGGTTAGGTTTCCAAGATATGTAATACGCTTGCCAGACTCATATACCTCAGTGAGAGAGAGAGAGAGAGAGAGAGAGAGAGAGAGAGAGAGAGAGAGAGAGAGAGAGAGAGAGAGAGAGAGAGAGAGACCAAGGACGTGGGAGTGACAAAGATGGACAAAAGATGAGATGTAAAATATATGATGACAGTATATACAAGTAGATGAAGAATGGTGCTAAAAATGAATATTGTGGTGTTTGTGTGTGTGTGTGTGTGTGTGTGTGTGTGTGTGTGTGTGTGTGTGTTTATGAGAGAGAGAGAGGGGGGGGGAGGGACCAAGGACTTGAGAGTGACAAAGATGGACAAAAGATGAGATGTAAAATATGTGATATGATGATGGTATATACAAGTAGATGAAGAATGGTGTTAAAAATGATTATTGTGGTGTGTGTGTGTGTGTGTGTGTGTTTATGAGAGAGAGAGAGAGAGAGAGAGAGAGAGAGAGAGAGAGAGAGAGAGAGAGAGATGTATGTATATGTACATTTTCAGTCCCAAATAATGACCTAATAAAGATGGTATGGAATTGCTCAAGACCTTGTCAACAACTTACCAAAGATCGAGCTCCCTCCAAATTGGTCGACTGTAACTGTGCCACAGCAATCACCCAAAAGTCTTTAGGATATAACTCTTACATAACACTAGAGGGACACTCAGTGGAGCGAATCTCTCCGACAAGGGCAACGTAATTTCCAAATTACTTTTCATAATGGGTTATATTTTCTCATAACTGATTAGGGTTTCGCAACAAGTTCTTTCTGGATCCAGAATCTGTAATACTATCAACATCAGTCCCAAAAGTTACTCTATTGTTCCCCGGGACATGGGCTATCTAACTACCAAATTTATTCCAAATATCTCTTTTATTACCCGTCCCCGTCCTGGAAGGGCTCCGGGACGGTATTGTTTTCATCCGTTTTTTTGGCTTTGTCTCTCAGTCTCTCTGTTAACAACTGTACGCGAAAACTGCTGGTGCGATTTTGACTAAAAATGCGGGGATGATGGGCTATACCATTCTGATCCCGTGATTAAATTTTGGGCCAAATTGGGCCAATGCCCAGGATGTAGACCCAAAAAATAAAAAAATAAAACATTTTTTGCCATAACTCCTTTGAAATTTTTCATATCGACGTGAAACCAAAACCTAAAGGTGCATCTTTATAATATGCATCCTACAACATGCTTCATTACATCAGAGGGGTCTTCCATCCCCCCCCCAGTCAGCGGTAGGGGGTCGGGCCTAAAATTTTATATGAGTATGAAATCGTAAATTTTCACACTATTTACTCAAAATTTGATACATGACTAGATATCCTGTTATGTTTATGCGACAGCACTAAAATGACTGCCGGGGACGGCTTTGTTTTGCCTTGGAACCGCTTCTTGTTTTTGTTCAGTAATCCTGCTAACAGGCAAACAAACTAACAAACATCGTCCCCAAAGTTAATAGATTGTTTCCTCGGAGATGGGTTATTTACCCACCAAATTTGATCTAAATCTCCCCTTTAGTTTTTGAGCAATCCTGTTAAGGGACAAACTAATACACAAACAAACAATCAAGGGTGAAAATATACTCTCCTTGTCGGAGATAATGAAAATAACTACCCAGTCCCTCGCCCATTTTAAAATTCCCAGGAAACCTTGCAAAAGCAGTAATAAATTTCTCCAAATCAATCTTTCTTTACAACCAAGCATCCAAACTATTAAGTAATCGAAATGGCAATATACTATTTTTATCAGCTGTCACTTATTTCAAAAAATAAATATCATCACCCATTCCCCTACTGAAATCTTCTGATGGAACTATTATACATGACCCTCATGGAAAAGTGGCCTTTCTGCCAGTATGTTTGACAAAAATGTTAATACAGATTAAATCAGTTAGAACATTCCTGTAAAAGAACTTAACTCATTCTAAAATCTTCTACCAAAGATACAAACTACACATTTTTTTTTTTGTCAGAAGATGAGCAGAGGAAGAAAAAAAAAAGACATACATCAGCTCCTAGAAGTCTTCAGTTCACACACACACACACACACACACACACACACACACACACACACACACACACACACACACACACACAAACTGTAACAGACCGACTTGTTGGTTAAAATTTTGGGGGGGAAACTAATTTAGGGAAGCGAGTACCTAGGACAACCACTTCGGGGACTATAGGAATTCTGATAGCCAGAAGCTCTGCAATATGACAGTGTGACAGTCCAGTCTTGGGCACTACCAGTTGCCTGTGTAGCACGAGGAAAAGCGTAGACGTGGCACAGTGGATGAACCTTTGAATATTTGTCCCCAAAAATGTAAAAAAAAATTAAGGAAGGCAGCATTCTGTCTTATTTGTAAGCTAAGTAGTTCGTTTATAATTGCTGGTTTAGTTAATATTCTTATAGCTATGTTCTGAATTTTTTCCAATGGTTTTAGTGTACCACTGCACCCTCTTCACTTCCACTTCACAAGGGTGAGCAATATTCGAGCTGAGAACGCACATGACCTGTAAATTGCAGCTAACTGCTCGTTGGTGAAGAAGCTACGGGTTCTGTACAATAATGCAAATACCTCTGATGTTTCAGCTACTGATTTAATGAGAGAATTCCAACTGAGGGTGTTGTTAAACGAAGAACAGAGAAATTCATTGCTTTTAGAGTCGGTTGAACTGGAGGTAATATAGCATTCAGGCAATATCTAACTATTGGTGAATATATCTGGTTTTCCTAGCATTAAATGAAACAATGTTATTTTGCCTCATTCTGTGACCTAGATAAGTCTTGATTTATGGAGAATGCAGTGCTGAGATGGGAGTTAAGAGATATCAGACTTCGTTAATAGCTGTGTAAATGTGAAGGAACTGTAAAGTGTTGAGTGATCTGCATATGTGTGAATGGGGCTGTGGGTGACAAGACATCTATCTATCTATCTATTGCCAGACGCCTCAATCCCGTTTGGGGTGGCCACAAACAAATCGCCTCCAAGTCGCCCTGTCCCCCGCCATTTCACTGCCCTGCTCCCAACTCACACCCCCCTCTCTCATATACCCGTCCACCCCATCCCTCCATCTCATCCTCGGCCTCCCCCTCCCTCTTCCCCCCTCCACCTCACTCACATACACTCTCTTCGTCAGTCTTTCACCCTCCATCCTCTCCACATGGCCAAACCACCTCAGTGTGTTCCTCATAACGCTTCCTATCACATCCACATCCACACCACAACGCTCCTTTATATCCTCATTCGTCAGCCTGTCTCTCCACGTGACTCCACAGGCTCCTCTTAAATAACTCATTTCCACTGCTCTCACTCTTGACTTGTGTCCTTCCAACAATGTCCAAGCTTCACTTCCGTACGTTAGAGTTGGTATCACAATACTGTCATGTAATAACTTTTTCACTTCCATGCTCACTTCCCTGTTTCTTATCACTGCTTTCAAAGAACCAGCAACCCTTCTTCCCTGCTGTACCCTTTCAAGCACTTCACCCTCCAAACCTCCATCCTTACTCATCACACTACCCAAATACTTAAACGTACTCACATTTTCCAATTCCTCACCATCCAACCTCGCTGTACATTCACTAACTTCACCTCTCTCAAAGACCATCACTTTACTCTTCCCTACATTCACCTTTAGGTTCCGTTTCTTACACACTCTCCCAAACTCATCCACCAAGCCTTGCAGCTTCCCTTCGTCTTCACTCAATAACACAGTATCATCTGCAAACAACAGTACAGGGAGTTTCCAAACACTATCCTCTCTCACCAGGGCCACTCCAACATCCACTACCCTACCTTGTACCTCTTTTATTACCCCATCCATGTACAGATTGAACAACCATGGAGACATGACACATCCCTGTTTCAAACCAACTTTCAAAGAGAAAAATTCACTTAGTCCACCATCCACACGCACTGCAGCCTTTGCACCATCGTACATACTCTTCACAGCATTCAACAACTTCCCATCTACTCCATATATTCTTAACACTTTCCAGAATCCTTGTCTATCCACCCTGTCATATGCTTTCTCCAAATCCATGAAAGCCGCATACAACTTCTTTCCCTTCTCTAGAAACTTTTCCACTAAAGATCTAAGAATGAATATCTGATCTACACAACCTCTTCCCTTCCTAAAGCCTCCCTGTTCTTCTCCAACTAATTTCTCTGTTCTTTCTCTAACTCTGTCTATAAGTATCCTACCATACACTTTTCCTATTATACTAAGAAGACAAATGCCCCTATGATTACCACACACTTCTTTTTCCCCTTTTCCTTTGTACAAGGGAATAATTATACCTAACTTCCAATCCTCCGGGACTCTACCTTCCTCCCAGGCCAATCTGCACATCTTCCACATCCATTCTACTACTATCTCTCCCCCATGCTTCAGCATTTCACCACACACTCCATCAATTCCTGGGGCTTTCCCTGATTTAACTTTCTTCATTGCTTCCACAACTTCTATCCTACTGATTTCTTCCTGTCTTCTCACCTCCCTCCTTCTCCCAGCCATTCCCCAGCCACTTATACTCGCATTATTTCCATCCTCTACGTTGAACAATTCCTTAAAGTGTTCTCTCCATCTGCTCACTTTTTCTCCCTTCTCCACTAGTAATCTACCATTTTTATCTTTCACTCCCCTGCTAACTTCACTTCCACCCTGTCTTACTCTTTTCACTTCTCTCCAGAACATTTTCTTACAGTCCCTCCACTTTACACTCAAATTCCTTCCAAATTCCTCATCCACTCTCTTCTTACTCTCTCTTACTAATCTTTTCACCTCTCTCTTCCTTTCCACATAAAACTCTCTCTTCCACCTCTCAACTTCTTCCACGCCCCTATTTCTTAACCATTCATTGTATGCTTTCTTCTTTTGTGCCACAGCCTGTTTCACCTCTTCAGTCCACCACGCTGTTCCTTGCACCCCCCTCCGTCTTCTCTTCCTTCCACACACCACATCACATGCTGCACATGTGATATCGTTAATATGAATGAAAATAGGGCTGAAGTCAGGACTAAATCACGTGATACGCGGACATTAATTAATTATTTAACTGGAATAAATATCATCTACATTTACTCATATCTTTCTGTTTCTGAGATATGAGGAAATTATGGGACAAGAGATGATAGACTGAAGCAACGGAGTCTGGATAACAGGGAGCAGTTGCACACTGTCAAAACTGTGTGGGATTTTCCATGTTGGTCAATTGACTGATAGATTGTATGAGTAAAGAAATTGAGTAAATCAACAGTCAATCTCTTGTCACACACACAAAAAAAAAAACTGTCTGTCATCAATTAAATTGTTAAATTCAAGATATTTAGCAATGTGCTTATTAATGGCAATCTCAAATACATTACCAAGAGAGGATGTGATAGCCCTTGACCTGTAATCAGATGGATCACAGAAACTTACTTTCACTGGCATTGGATGGATGGTGGCTTCTTTACAAGAATTAGGGAACGAAAAAAGTAGATATGCTTAATTTGAATAATTTAGGTGGAACAGAGCAAGTTCTGGGTAACACATTTTCAATACTATTCGAGGAATTCTCAGTTCATTTTTTATTCGATAAACACCAGTTGATTGGTAAATATTTACCAAATTTCTTTAACATTCTCCGCGCATGGTAACTTAATCTAGTTGGTGTTGGAGATTTTTCTGCCCGTATTATCGAAGTTTAAAGTTTTTAACGAGGAACTAATTGGCTATTTATGCAGGTCTTTCAGTATATGTTAACTTCAGGTCTAAAGATATTATGATCACTGTTGCTAAAATTTTCAACATTTTTTTTTATCACTATTGGTTGCTAGGGCAAGGTTTAGAAAATTAATACTGCATCAGTATAGTCACTGTCTGACTTATAAATGCATCATCTACAACCTGTTTCCTTCTCTGTCTAAACACAAAATGTTCTCGTCAATATTCGGGTAATTACAGTCTCTGAAAATTATGTTTTCCTTGTATTTATGAGTGGCTTATCCTCTTCGTACATTAATTTTCTCCGACAAGGAGAGTATTCTTTAACCTCTCTTTTTTTGTTAGCTTTTTCTTTGTGTCTCTGTTGGCGGGATTACTCAAAAACTATGTGAGAGATTTGGACCAAATTTTGTGGGTAGATAGCTCACGTCCCAGGGAACAATCGATTGACATTTGTGGCCGATTTGGATCGTATTATATATTCTGGACCCGGAAAACACTTTCTGCGAATCCCTAATCATTGATGAGATACCCTACCCCATTATGAAACGTGGTTTGGAAATTACGTTTCCCTTGTTGGAGAGATGTGCTCCACTGAGTGCCCCTCTAGTTTATGTTTTTTCTGTCTAACTTGAGGGATATGTATATTACACTAAAGATGATTTTTATTTAACTCTGTGGAAATTTCGACATGCAAAGAATCGTATGTATCAGCATGCAATTTACTGATCTGTACTGCATTTAGGCCTACATGGTTTGAATATATATAATAACGCCCCTTCGTGTTTTGTGCAGTCACATGTTTTTTTTAATGATTTTACAGTTTACAGTGATACTTCTTCACTAATATGCTTTTCATAGGAGTTTTTCATGATTCTCTAATTATAAATATCAGGATTGTCGTGAGTAAAGTAATTAATTTTTCACACTTGAATTAATATATTTTGCTTTCATATACATAATATTTATTGTACGACTGGATCTAGCTCGGTTGTGACACACTAAAATTAGCCCTGTTTAATCGTTTACATCCCTACTCGAGATGGCAAGACTCCTAGGAGCCATTATTGGTCTCAGGAATTAGAATATTTAAAGCTATGGAAAAAACTGTCCATCTTTCCACTTCTCTGTTACTTCCTAAAGGAAGTCTAACTCTGTCATTTACTAACCCAACTGACCCGGCCTTTCCTGCCCAACTGAGATGAAGGCCGCCTCTACTAAACAAGCTCCTGTTATGGCTAAAATTGTCCCAAACATCAACAGACATCAAACTCTCATTTCGACACAGATCTTCCTGCCAACTGTCTAATATACAGTACTATAGCACTAGCCGTGTGTGTGTGTGTGTGTGTGTGTGTGATTGTATTTTGGGCAGCCGAAACTACACATTCAAATAGCACCGAAATTGGCACAAAATTCGCAAAAATTCGCTGATGTGAAAAAACTTTGGTCCCATCACGATTGAAAAACGTTTACTATATTTAATGAGCGATCACATTTTGACCAAAAAACGCTGCTTCCGGCACCTGGCGTAGGATCTCCGTAGAATTTTTTGCCCTTAGCTGCAACTAAATTATACTATAGCAGCGCGAGAGCCCTCTGCAGGAACAAGTGCAAGGGGCCTGAAGGGCCCACGAGCACTTGTAAATTCCTATCTTTCTAATGAAGTTCACAGAACCAACTTACCTTTCTGGTAGTGTCCCGCACAAAACAAACTTCTGATGACTTTCCTTCAGTTCGCGAATGAGGTTCCCATACTTCCACATTAACAAAGACCTAGTCCTCTAAAGTCTTGCTGGGGCCAGAATAGCTCAGTGGTAGCACTTGCACTTCACGACCCTCAGGTTGGCAGTTCGAGTCAGTACAAGGGTAGCATATTTCTGGTGAAAGATAAGGTCTATGGGTCCTAGATCATGGGATTCACCCTCTGAAGTGTTGCTGAATAAGTCATCAACTCTCTTTGCTATATCTTGTTTTCTTCATCCAGGAAAGGAAAAAAGCTTCCTCACAGTACCCTGAGCACAAAACTCCTCCTGGTGCCTAATCGCTGAATGCCAACAAGTATAAGGCCAGGCTCATTCTGCATTTCATCTAGAACCTGAAACCTGTTCCTAATTGTTACACTATAATTATTGTTACTTACCTTATCCTTGCACCCTCCCTTGACTGGATAGAAGCTGTCACTGACACTTAATTTGGTCTCCAACTTTAACCATAGTAGTTTCTAAGTTTTCTACCTTGCCCGACTTCGGCTTCCAGCTGCTCTACTGTACATGCACTGCCTTAGCACTCACCATTCCAGTTTCATTTTCCTAACTTTTCAGCCTGTCACACAACACGATAATTGCCTCACTGTTTTTTGCAAATTTCTAAAGTAAGCCTATTTGTTTACAAAACAAACAACATGTACACTCACCTTCTTCTTTCACCATGAAGGCCCTGATGAACTTCTTCGAGCAAGAGGAGCAGGATAATCATTTCGCAGTTGCCATCTAAAGGGGGAGGGGGGTGCTTGGGAAGAGCAGGAGATGTACATCTTCACCTGAGCTGGTCTGATGAAGACGTACATCAGCTGCAATGAACAAAGTAAAATATAGGAGGCGATCACGGAATGATGTGAAGCCAAGTGGTACATCCAAGTTCCGCTTCTCTCTGTCCCTGCCCCCACCCAGTGCCGCGTGCTCCGGCCCAGTAGGCCGCTCACCAGCCCCGAGATCAGGGCGGAGCTGTTTTCCTTTGGGGGGGACCGAATTGGGTCTGACCTGGATTTGGAGAGTATAGTGGGGAGTAGTGAAGAGAGTGGTGATTATGGTGGGGAGTAGTGAAGAGAGTGGTGAAGAGTGGTATCACTCTCCTACTACCGAGGAGGATGACAGCGACATCTCTGGGAATGAGGAGAAGCCACCACCACCTCGCCGTACGGCTTCACCACCATCGAAGAGACAGATGGTTGTGAAGCAGCTCTTCACTGAGGGAGAGGAGGGGGAGGAAGGGAAGGCTGGAGTGCAGGTGCACTCCCCCCGCACTGCTTCGCTACCACATTACGCCAACGCACTCACCACCTCACCACCCGGCATCACCTCTCACGCCACCTCACCACATCGTAACACTTCACGGGCCACTTCACCACCCCCTACCGAGTATCATTCCATTGCTAAGTACTGACTGTGTGGACGAATGCAGTGTAAATAGGGTATATTATTTAGAGCAGTGTTACAAAATAAGATATAGAAGTGTAAGATAGTGATAATGTGTAAAGTAGATTATGTTTTCTAAGTGACTTTTGTACAAAGAGTGTGTTTTCCAGACAATGACTTATCTCTATTGAGTTTTGACCTGGTAGGGGAGGTCAGAGATGGGTAAAAGTTTGCCAGCATTTACTGCTGTCATCACATGATGCACCTGAGGTGAGTAATTATTCTGCTCTGTATTTATTTCTCCGATGCCAGCCCCCATGTATTTCCTTACACACTTATTACAATCTTTTTGTCCTAGATTGAGTGGTAATCATTGCAGGTTCTGTTTGTAAGGTAAGTGAACAGGCATAGAGTATGGAAAATGCTATCTTACAAGGCAACTGTGTGATATGCCGATTTTATCGTATTTTGGCCATGTGAAGGTTGCTCCAACAAACAGCTCTCCCCATCCACCTTACCTTGCCAGCCTTGCCAGCATCAATGTAAGTTCCTATATTGTTATCCACGTATTTTTTTCCTGTTTTTGAATTTGAACTACTCGCAATCATTGCAGAATCACTTTGAAAGCAATATAATTGTGTGCTGGACGTGAGTATGATATTGCACACAGTTACCATGCAATACTCAAAGTTTATCGTATTCTGACTGTGTGAAGTGTAGGCAAGCATACAGCTTTACCCTTTTTCCATACCCAGGCAGAAAATATAATACTTTCCCACACTCATGACACACAGACAGAAACATATATTGCAAAAATAACAAAGTAGAATGATTGAGAAATATAAATGTGTTATTACGGGAAAAATAACATTTTTTTTCTCGTTTGTATACGTATTTATTTCTGTTTTGTCTCTCTGTTCCTAATAATTTGACTTATTCATAATTTTGAATCTGCATTACGATTCTATTTTAGCCATGCAGGTGGTGTGGGAGTGGCTAAAAGCGTCCCACTCCCCTATCCCTAATCTGAGCTGACCAGGTGCTAATTCATATGACCCTTCACACTCATCCCCCGTGGGAGAGCCTACCCTCTGGGGCCCGGCAAGTTTCTCATTTAGGACTGAATATTCAACCCTTTTACTCCCTCTTCCAACCATACTCATCACAATAGCGTGCAATATAACTCGAAACTACCACAAACATATTTTATATAAAAAATTTGAAAAAATATTCCTTTTTTTTTTTTTTTTTTAAGCCAGTCCTAACATATTTTGTACTGGGATCATTTCATACCATCATATCAGATATATGCGCAACATTCTAGCATCATTCACATTGTTTTGGGGTTTTAAAAAAATGATAACAATACATGTGATCTTGCACCGGGGCAATACGCCACTGCAGTGGACATCCGTTGCTGATATTTCTGCAACTTACATGCTCCATTGCAAACCACAGAATGGATCTAGGAAGCTGGGATTTGCATTGTTAGGTGTGTCTGAACTTCCTCTTCAATATGGCAAGAAAAAATCAATTTTCGAAACTTCAGAAAATGGCCTCGGCATCAGCCAGGGGCACATGAGAAATTCTGGACCTACAGCCATGGAAGGGTTAAGACACGGTATTCTCCCTATTAAAAGGCACCAATTCACTATAAGACACATAACTGTGAAGTTTCATTCCTCTATAGTAAATACTTTATGAGTTCTAGCCTGAAAATGAGGTTTCTATGCCCAGCAAGCCACCCTACCTCATTGCCGCCCAACTCTACGGACAGACATTTATTGATCCCAGTGATAACAACAATCTCCTCTGTCTTTGTCAGGTGGAGGGTAAAAAGATATACTTGCAATGTTGAGAGCACAGCAAGAAGAAAAGTATTATCGAGAGGAACAAAAGAAATATCGAGAAGAACCAAAGAAATATTAAGATGTGCAAACAAAAGCCCAGGCACAAAACCACACAAGACTAGTGGAGCTGCAGGATGGGACCAGGAAACTGAAGCAACAACAAGAGGTGGTATACAGCAGGGTAGAGAGAAGAAGCAACCAGGTAGGAGGAGTGAGGGAAGAGGTTTCCTTTACACTGGAGAGTATTGCGGGAAGTAAAATACAGAAAGTAGTAAAAGGGTCGAAGTCCTTGAACAGAGTTTGTATGAAAGGCAGCAACCAGCACACACCTTAGGAGCCAGTGATAGGTGCACGAAGGGGGATGATGAGACTGAAGGAGTAGCATGCCCAATGGTCGTTGACAAGATGAGAGACGCAGCTACAAGTAGTGAGTCATGGGTTGCTTCCAGGAACTTTGCAGTGGCAGTGGGGAGTTACAGGGCACTATGCTGGATTTTAGGAACTGGTGGGTGTCGGGATACGGCAGAGATTCAAGAGAGAGACCCTGGCTGTATGTGCTTCTGATGCTGGTGACCCCTGCATCTTGGGTTTTGAATGCTTGGTGTCCTGCCACTGCCTGCTTGACTTCCATTCGATGCACATGCGGTTAGGGAGAAGGAATGTTTTATTGAGAGCTGTGGAGCACATAAGTTTATTGAGACAACCAGACACACTACAGTTATCCTCCTTGAATCAGAGATGCTGCTGCCCTGCAAGATCTACAACATGCTGCACACCTCCCTGAGAATGGTGGAGTACAGGAGCCATGGCATGATAGAAGAGGGAGTGATGGTGGGCAGGACTTGAGTTGGCCTTTCAGCCTAAAAAGTACCTGTTGTCATAACCAGTGCTTCACTTCATCCTAAGAAGATTCATCAGGCCACAGTTGTGAGATTGTGACAAGAAGTCAAAAAGAGCCAACAAACAGTGTATGCAAGAGGAGATCGGCCAAGCTCCAAGAAGAACAACCCAGCCACTTTGCCCAATGTCTGAAGAAGCCACAGATTGTGCAGCTGGAGGGGCTTTTGGTGAGGCATGCTGATGCATTTTTCTCAAGGGATATCATGGACCTTGGAAGGGCTCTTGGAATGGAGCTAAAGATTTACTGGATGCCAGAGATGAAATGAGGGACATTGAGAATGACAGAGTTGACAGCACGAGCAATCCAGCAGATCATCATGCCGTGGAACTTAGACGGCAGGGGTGATTGCAATGACCTGTTATTCTGTAAGTTTATGCTGTATATCAGCGTTTCTTAACCTTTTCCAACCTCAGCCTCCCCTGTAATAAGATCTCAGTCCAGGCAGCACCCCTTTACATCTAGGTACTGGGACTACAGTTCCTACACTGCTGCAGGGTTAAAGTAAGGTGAAGCACTGCCTAACATTTTATTTTATACACTTTCCAAAAAAAATAATAAAGGATGCCAATACTAAGCAAAGCCAATAAGAAATACAATAATGCAGCATCTTCCAGCACCCCCTAAAGTTGATTTCAGCACCCCAGGTTGAGAAACGCTGCTGTATATAGTTTTATTAAGGTACAATTAGGTGGTCTGCAGTGGGGACAACACAGTTTTGAGAGACTGTCATTGTTGTGACAGTAGGATTAGGGAAATGTATTATATCCTGAGACATGACTAACTTTTAGAAACTAAATGCTGTGCTGTAGGATACGGTTAATGTTATTTACCTGGAGATGTGATGAACACTGTAGATTCTTGCATGTCTGTTTGTTGATTTTCTCCTATCTAAGGAATTAGTTCTTGGCATTGTTATCATCTGCCTAGTGAGGTGATAACGCAATTGCCAGCATGCATGTGTGTGTGGGGTTGGGGGCTGTTCTCAAAGTATCTCAAAATCAAGTTGGCAAATTGTATCCTAACTTTGTGGCCAGTACCCCATGATATATTTCTTGTTTGTTAGTAATTTTGGTGAAACTGCGATGATATGCCTCTGATTATGAGAGGATTTTACAAAACAAAGTTTCATCTAAAAATTTTCTCTTAGCTTGGCATCATTCATTATTTTCTATCATACCCTCAATGAAGAGATGGCAATTTAAAAGGTTACTATTAGAAATTCCTCAAAGGCCTGTTATACTCAATGTCCTTCAGCAACATAATACCCCTGACCTCAGACGTCTGAATATTACCATTATATGACCTAGAGCACCTTGTACAGCACCCTACCCACATCCCTGACCACCTTGGAGAGAGCTCCAACATACTTGACCTCTTCCTTACAACCAATCCTTCTAACCTTTTCTTTCCGTTGGGCTCCTCCGATCACAACCTTATCACCTTAACCTGTCCTATCGCTCTGGTACGGCCTGTGGACCCTCCAAAGAAACGTCGTCTGTGGCACTTTGGAGCAGTGGATTAGGAGGCTCTCAGGCGGTACTTCTTTGATTTTCCCTGGAATGATTATTGCTTCCTTGGCTGGGAGCCATCTGAGTGTGCCTTGCGCATTATGGAGGTTATTCTCTTGGGCATAGAAGCATACATTCCTTTCTCATATCCTTTGACTAATGCAAGAAAGCCTTGGTTTAATCACGCTTGTTCTAATGCTGTCCGCAACAAGGAGAGGGCCTAAAAAAAGTATCGAAGCCAACTCACCCCTGAATCGCATCTTTTATACGTTTCTGCCCGGAATTGTGCTAACTCTGTTCTTCGCTCTGCTAAAAATAATTTCATCTGTACTCAATGCTCTCAACTCTCCAACTCGAATTCTTCTTGCTCCTTCTGGCACCTTGCCAAAAACCTTTCTAACAGCTTTACCTCATCATCCTTCCCTCCCCTTTTCTACTCTGATGGTTCTGTAGCTATTTCTTCTACTGATAATGCAGATCTCCTCGCTCAAACTTTCTCCTCCAGTTCCCCCTTAAACGATTCCGGTGCTGTTCCTCCATCACTTCCCCCCTCTGACATCCTTATGGCTGACATTAAAATTTCATCAGCTGATTTATTTTCTGCCATCACAGGCCTGGAGACTGACAAGGTATATGGGCCTGATGAAATCCCTCCTGTTGTTCTCAAGAACTGTGCTTCTGTGATTACATCCTGCCTAGGCAAACTCTTTCACCTTTGTCTATCAACTTGTACCTTTCCTTCTTCCTGGAAGTTTGCTCTCATTCAGCCAGTCCCAAAGAAGGGTGACCGTTCCCAACCCTCTAACTATCGTCCAATTGCTTTAACATCCTGTATCTCAAAAATTTTCGAATAAATTCTTAATAGAAAAATTTTAAAGCATCTTTCCTATCACAACCTTCTTTCTGATCATCAGTATGGGTTCCGTCAGGGACGCTCCACTGACGATCTTCTCACCTACCTTTCAGACTCCCTGTCATCCTCCTTGCAGGACTTTCGGCGAAAGCTTTGCCAATGCACTTGACATCTCACAGGCTTTCGATCGAGCCTGGCATAAATCTTTAGTTCCCAAACTGCCCTCTTATGGTTTCTATCCTTCTGTCTGTGCCTTCATCTCTAGCTTCCTTTCTGGTCGTTCTATAGCCGCTGTTGTAGACGACCATCGTTCTCCTCCTAGATCTATCAACAGTGGTGTCCCTCAGGGCTCTGTCCTATCACTAACTCTCTTCCTTTTATTCATCAATGACCTTCTAAGCTGTACATCTAACCCTATCTACTCATAAGCTGATGACTCCACCCTTCACCTTTCCATTCTGTTCCCGCAACGTCCATCTCAGCAGGTACTTCAACAAACAAGGGATGAGGCTATGGCACACCTAATGTCTGACTTGGCTCGTATCTCTGACTGGAGTAAAAATAATCTGGTTGTTTTTAATGCATCAAAGACTCAGTTTTTACACCTATAAACCCGACAAAATCTTCCACAGGTATACCCACTAATGTTTAATTATATTCAGCTTAATCCTGCATCATCCTTGAACATGCTTGGAGTTTCATTTACTCAGGACTTATCTTGGAGAGATCATATTCCATCTCTTGTAAAATCTGCTTCCAAGAGATTAGGTGTGTTAAGCCGACTCCGTTCCTTCTTTACCCCTGCACAATTGTTGACTCTCTACAGGGCTTTTATCCACCCCTGTGTGGAGTACAACTCTCATGTGTGGGGAGGCTCTCCACATACAGCTCTTCTCAATAGGGTGGAGTCGAAGGCTTTTTGTCTCATTAACTCTCCTGCTCTTCATGACTCCCTTCAACCTCTGTCTCTTCATCGCACTGTTGCATCTTTATCTCTTCTCTATCGCTACTTCAATTGTCACTGCTATTCTGAACTGTCTGCATGCATTCCTCCACCTCTACGACGGGCGCGTAGCACCCGTCTAGCAGCAAACTCTCATCCCTTTTCTGTCCAACTCTCTAATGCAAGAGTTAACCGTTACTCCCAGTCCTTCATTTATGCAACAGGTCAACTCTGGTACTGTCTCCCTCTGTCTGTGTTTCCTGCTTCCTATGATCTCCAGTCTTTCAAACGGAGTGTGTCCAGGCATCTCGAAATGATCGGATCTTGAATTTGGCTCTCTCTTGTATTTTGTTTTTCTCTTGGAAAGAACAATAATTGCGGGCTCGCGCCCTTTGCTTTCTTCTTCCTCGCATAAGAAAACAAAAAAGTGAAATCTTAAGACATTTTATCGATTTTAGTGAAGCTTTGATGAATATGCTTCCGATTGCCAGAGGATTACTAATCTAGAGTTTCAATGATGGTGGATGATAAGCATTAGTGAGCGAATGCTTTGGATTTTATTGTTATTGTGCATTGTAAATATATATACTTTGTTTTGTCAGAAAATAGGAACTCTCTCCTACGTTCTGGTGAGTTATGGGCTATACTGGTAGGTGAAGACAAGGGGACTGGGAGTGATACAAAATGACCGTTACGCATCCGATGTAGTTCAGTTCAGTTCAGTGAGTTCGCCAAAGAGGGACTGATGGAGCTCCGTGCAGGGGTTCAGTTTAGTTTAATGAGGTTAATAGACATTTCAGTTGAGTTCAGTTTAGTTGGTGAGCCACTGAGAGACAAAGAGAGTTAGTCATACAGTGAGTCATGGTCAGTAACGGACAATCAGTGAGCAGTGAGACACTGAACGGTAAATGAGATGCAGTCAGCCAGTAAATGGACAGTGAGCTAGTAGTACTGAGTGGAGGACAGATTTAACGTGGGAGAGAAATGTTACATAATTTTGCAAGTGTACGTCAGCACTGCTGCCTTAGAAGGAATAAAGCCCAGAAGAGTTCATCTGTCTTTAATTAACCCTGTGGCCTGCCTACGTGTCAGTTTAAAGTATCAACGGATCTCTAAGTTTGCAACTATATATATATATATATATATATATATATATATATATATATATATATATATATATATATATATATATATATATATATATATCCTATGTTGCCCCATGAGGTGCGTAGTAGCCCGGGGCTAGGCAAGATGGTCCTGACATTAAAATGAGTGAATATATATATATATATATATATATATATATATATATATATATATATATATATATATATATATATATATATATATATATATATATATATATATGTGTGTGTGTGTGTGTGTGTGTGTGTGTGTGTAAAAGGGACAGAAATATACTGAGTATTTGAGAGGTGAACAGCTACTTCGGTATGGAAACGGATAGATGGGTAAATGGTCAGATTATGATGCAGCCTATACTGATAGAAGTAAATACATCGAGTATATACATGTATTAGATTTACAGTTAATCACATCATGACATGTACAATCAGAAACAAAAGTCGTGTCGCTGTTATGACCAAAGATTACGTGAAACACGTGAAAGATTATGAGAACTATAGGATAGTTACATATTCGTGTTTGGCTACCCTGACTTCCTCAGTACACAACAAATAAACTGTGGAAATTTCGAAGCCTTAACATCAATTCGTGAAAACTTGCATCAGAGAGGCGAAGTGTGAACCACATTTGGTCATGGGATGTCTGCCTGGCTGTTACACCTTAATTTTTTATCACAAATCGTCAAGCAGACCTTGGGGTTACCGTAATATGGACAGGGCAAGCAATATACTTCCAACCACTGGAGATATGAGAAAGGATATTTATCTTTATTCTTTTTTTTTTTTGGGGGGGGGGGGCAGGAGAATCCCAAACAGACAATGAGAACAGTCGATGTAGGCAGAACCACAGAAGGTTGGATTAGACGATTTCGGGTGGATGACACAACGGAGAGCAGTCATCATTATGTTCTCCTTGGTGTTAGCACACCAATACAGGACCAGGAAATAATCACAGCGATGGAAGGCAGCACTAACGAGCAGTATTTATGACTTACGAGATGCATTGCGCCTAGAATGACGCACGCAGATAGCTGTGCAAAGACTGGTCTTCTGGGTTAGCCTATGTGTTCAAACTCCAGCCTGTGAGAATCAAATCGCCACACATAAGAAAACATTCGGTAATCATTATACAGTAACTGAATCTTCGTCTCATATACTATATATATATATATATATATATATATATATATATATATATATATATATATATATATATATATATATATATATATATATATATATCATCAGCCGTTTGAGTATCCACTTCAGGACCGGCCTATTCCGACCGAAGTCAGGACGATACAGCCAATGTATCTCTACCAAGTCACTTAGGCTGTCTGGTAAAGATTGTATGTAGGGTGAGAAGTGCTTGTAACTGTAACTGTAGTGTTGGAGTGGCTTTGGATGTGTGTGTAGTCTGTGAACCAAGTGTAATCGGCCCGAGCAAGCCGACTGGATGCAAGCATACTTTACAGTAAGCAACACTGGTTCAACCACAGCACAACTTGTGTCAGCCAATGCAGTACGTGGCTGGGTGATCACTCCCAAAGTTTATTACCCTGGCGGGGCGCGAATTCTGGTTCACTCGTGTGCGAAACGCACACTCAACCACTGTCCCACAGAGGCTCCATATAATATATATATATATATATATATATATATATATATATATATATATATATATATATATATATATATATATATATATATATATATAATGATGCTGACAGATAGTGACAATTATATCTCACAATCATCGACTGAAGCCGAATAAAAAAAGAGGACTGATTTCAAGACAGTTCTTCAGCTAACTGAATTGCACTGCTCCTGACAGGACAGTAAGAAACAGAGCACATTATATATATATATATATATATATATATATATATATATATATATATATATATATATGCAAACTAACAACGGGAGAAATGAAAGGAGCGACAGTGAGTACTTTCGTATATTACATCTTCAGACAGAGTGAGACAGAAACGTAAAGGGTAGAGGTCTTTTATGCACACCTGCAGCAGGTAGTGGCACACAGAACAATGGATGACCTGAATTTTTACCTGCGGCTTTACTTATGGTCACCTGCAGCAGGGAGTGGAACACAACAAAGGATGACCTGAATCTAAAAATGCACGTGACAAAGGAGGAGGGAGTAGGAGGGGAAGAAAGGGGAGTGGAAGGGAGGGGAAAGGGGAGGGGAGGAGGGGAAGGGGGAAGGGGAGAGGGGGGGAGGGAGGAGGGGATAAATACTGCTGCTTAACTAAGGACCTAGAGGATTAATGCTTGGTGTGTCCGACACAGGTGTGACAACACCACCAGGAGATGACAGGAAACAATCACTTGTTAGTCTGGGGAATACTGCTTTAAAATTCAGTTAACACTTTATCACACTTAAAATGACCATAGCTCATGTTTACATTCTTTTCACATGTGCCAGAAATTAGACAAGATTCTTTTACATTTCTTTCATCTAAGCTTTTTGATCTTGCTAGAATCTTGGAGCCTTTCCAGTCAATATGGTGATCACTGGATGCTTTGTGCCGAAATAAACCACTACATATCTTCACGGTGAAGTGAAGTCTCTGCCAATATATATATATATATATATATATATATATATATATATATATATATATATATATATATATATATATTGTTACATAGCCTATGATTTCATCATCCTTTGTGTAATTTTAACGCACAATTGCTGCATGTTTGATCACGAGCGTGGTCTGCCTCAGTCCCCCCCTTCTACCGTTATAGTAGAGTAAGTCGACATTTCTGTTATTCAGTGCGGGATTGTCATCTCTTTGTCCCCATGGCTTCATTTGCGCGTCCTTATTACAAGTTGTATCAAGCTCTGCCGGCCCCTATATAATGAGCTCAGTCTCTGCATCATTGCCACTTAGATCTGCTCCTCATTTTGTTCACATCTCTGTCCTCCCCTGTACAGATATTATTATTGTGAGTGCTCAAGAAATCTCCAACCATCTAGCAGCTGTGTGTAATTTGAGTATAACTGTTGTTGCATTTTTTCTTGTACTGTATAGCATAAGTTTAATTTGTAGGCCTAGTGAAGTTTTTGTAATTCGTGTGGGGTTCTTTGTCAGTCATTTTTGATAATAGTTTGTATCTGTAATTATTTATCTGGCATTCACTGAGTATTATCTGGTATCTCATTTTATCAGGGCTGACTTAGATAAATTTACTCTTGCTAATTTCGTGTTAATAGAGGCTATTGCAGTTAACCATATATTTAACCTGTTTTTGCCATTACATTATCCTTATGAGTCCTGAATGTTTTGTTGTTAATTTAAGCATTAAACTTTAACTTGTAATTTTACCTAACTCTTTTGTTTTGAACCTGGAACTTTACGGGACAGTAGTGATTTTTAGCATTCTCACTGAAAGTGTACGCTATCTTTCTCTGTTCCGTAACATAAATTTGGCGACCTCATATCAGGATATTCAGGATATTATCATAAGGATATTGTTTGATATTTTGTGACTGTGATATATTCATGATGGCTACTATTTCTACACTTGATGAAGCCAAAGATTTTTTTTCAAATGTGCAAACAGTGTGTGATATAGAAAACAGAACAAAGAATGAACTTAAGCTTGTTGGTCAACAATTGGGAATTGCAGTTCACTCTCATCATTCTAAAGATCAAATTGTTGGCATGATTAATAAAAGCTTGTTTAATGTAACTCCTCCAAATGAGCAAACGCAGATTGAATTAGCTAAGTTATAGCTAGCCCTGCAGGAGGCTAAGGCTAAGGAGGCGGAGTCTCGTGTGAAGGAAGCTGAATTTCAAGCACAGGCTAAGGAGGCTGAGTTTCACGCACAAGTTGAACTTGCTAGGATTCAGGCAGACCATGAGTATCGCATGAAACAAGGTGGAACTGGATCATCTTGCTCTGATGATTTTGATGTGGCTAAAAATGTTAAACTTGTCCCTCCTTTTAATGAATCTGATTTAACAAAGTATTTTCAGTTGTTTGAGAGGGTAGCTACAGGTTTTAATTGGCCTAAGGAGTATTGGCCAGTACTCCTTCAAACTGTTCTCACCGGTAAAGCTCAAGTAACTTATGCATCTTTGCCTCAGGATCAGTCTAATAATTATGATGTAGTTAAGAGCTTGATTCTTAAGGCCTATGAGCTTGTTCCTGAAGCCTATAGAGTAAAATTTAGGACAACTTACAAGCAAGATAAGCAATCCCATGTTGAGTATGCAAAAATCAAAGAAGATCTGTTAGAGCAGTGGTTAAATTCTAAGAATGTGGATTCTGATTTTGGTAAATTTAAGCAGATGATTTTGCTGGAGGATTTCAAAAGGTGTATTAGTAAAGATGTAAGCCTATGTCTTGATGAGAAAAGAATAGATAATTTGTCTGATGCTGCAGTTTTAGCTGATGAGTATGTTCTCACTCACAAGAGATATTCAAGAGAAAAAGGGAAAGCTGAGAGTAAGTACGTTGCCTCTACTCAGAGTACAGGTAACAGGAAAGAGAATAAAGATGATGTTTCTCAGGAAGTAAATACCAGCTTCACCTCTAGATTTCAGAAAAGTAAATGTACTTATTGTAGTAAGCTTGGTCATACTACGGAGAGATGTTTCAGGAGACAGCGTGATGTGAACAAAAAGGAGTCTTTAAATATTCAGTCAATTGGTCTAGTGTCCACTCTTGAGAGTTCCCAGAATTCTTTAACTGAGTTAACTGAACCTGCTTTGAGGGGTAACTTAAATTCTCATGATGGAGCTCCTCTTTTGAGCAGTAACGTGGGTGACACTCTCAAGAGTTCATGTGCTAATTTCCTGTCTGATGGTTTTGTCAGTCCTCTGGACAGTAATGACAGGAAATCAGTTAAAATATATCGTGATACAGGTGCTTGCCAATCCCTTATGCTGACCAGTGTTCTAGGCTCTAATTTTAATTCCTCTGATGAAACTGTAATCTTACAAGGTGTAGGGAATAATTACTTCTCTGTTCCTCTGTGCAGAGTGAATTTAGAGTCTGGTTTTGTTAATGGTTCTGTTATGGTTGGGTTGGTTGAGACACTCCCAATGTCAGGTGTAACTTTCTTACTTGGAAATGATATTGGTGGAAGTCAAGTGTGTCCAGCTCCTCAGTTGTCTAGTGAGCCAGTGGCTGCGTCCCAGGATTGTGATGTCCCTGATGTGTTCCCTGCATGTGCTGTCACTAGGGCTAAGTCTAAAGTTACTGGTGATTTAGAGGATAATGATGATGATGATGTTATCCTAGCTGACACTTTTCTTGCTAATTTGGACCACTCACCAGATGAGGCAGTACCCTGTAGTGTTGATAATTTGTCTCGTCAAGAGTTGGTTGAGTTGCAGGTTGCTGACCCTGAGTTGAAAGGTCTAGCTAACTCTGCTTGCAGTGAGGAAGAGTCAGCTGGTGCTCCTACTTGTTATTATGTAAAGTCAGGAGTACTTATGAGGAAGTGGAGACCCCCAACAGCATCAGCCGACTGTGAATGGGAGGTTGTACATCAAGTTGTCATCCCTCGTGTTTGTAGGCAGGATATCATTAGAGTGGCTCATGATTCCAGTTTGGCAGGACACCTTGGAGTGAGGAAGACTGTGGCACGCATTTTGAAACACTCCTACTGGCCAGGTACGAATCTTCAGGGATGTTTCCTGGTATTGTAAGTCTTGTCACACCTGTCAAGTTGTGGGGAAGTGTAATGAGACCGAAAAGGTTGCACCTCTAGTTCCCATTCCTCCTTTTGAGGCGCCTTTCACCCGTGTGTTGGTGGATATTGTGGGCCCTCTTCCTAAGACTTCTTCAGGATTTTCTTATGTGTTGACCATGATTGATATGGCTACTCGTTATCCTGAAGCCATTCCACTTAGAAATATCTCAGCAAAGAACGTGGTTAAGGAAATGCTGGGGTTCTTCACAAAGTTTGGTCTGCCTAAGGAGGTACAGTCAGACCGGGGAAGTAATTTCATGTCAAACGTTTTCAAACAGTCTCTGAAAGAGTTGGGCATCACCCAGATCACGTCTTCAGCTTACCATCCCCAGACCCAAGGAGCGTTGGAGAGATATCATCAAACACTCAAATCGATGCTCAAGAAATACTGTTTGGAACCTCAGAAAGACTGGGATAAAGGTCTTCCATTCGTTGTGTTTGCTGCAAGAGAATCTCCAAATGAATCACTGGGCTTCTCACCTTTTGAACTACTGTTTGGCCATGAAGTAAGAGGACCCCTTAAGTTACTCAAGGAATGCTGGCTGTCGGAGGAAGATGACGTCAACCTGCTGGAGTATGTGATGAAGTTCAAAGAACGGCTGTCCACTGTTTTACAGCTGGCGAGAGAGAATTTAGGAGCTGCTCAGGAGAAGATGAAGACTTGGTATAATAAGAAGTCCAGGTTACGCCACTTTCAGCCAGGAGATCAGGTTTTGATTCTGCTACCAGTTCATGGGCAACCTCTTCAAGCCAAGTTTAGTGGCCCTTATTTCGTGGAGAAGAAACTCAGTGATGTCAACTATGTCATCGCCACACCAGATCGTAGAAAGAACAAGCAACTATGTCACATCAACATGCTAAAGTTGTATCACAGGCGGGACGAAAATAACCCAGTCTGCACTGTAGCTGTTCCACCCGAGTCTGCAAGTGAAGCTCTCCCATGCAGTATGAGCCTGAGTGATAGTTTGGGGAAGAATCCTGATATCATGAATGATCTCCAGACTAAGCTTTCTCATCTACCACCCAAGGAAAGGCAGGAGTTTTCGGCATTACTGCAGGAGTACCCGCAAGTCTTCCGTGCCACTCCAGGAAGAACCACTGTGTTGATGCATGATGTCGATGTTGGAGACGCAAAGCCAATTAAATTGCCTCCTTACCGTGTGAACCCAGTGAAAGTTCCTCTCATCGAGAAGGAGCTTGGCTACCTGTTGGACCACAAGATGATTGAGCCCTGTCAGAGCGAGTGGAGCTCTCCTGTCACTCTAGTCCCTAAGCCAGGTGGGTCACAGAGGCTTTGCATCGACTACAGACGTGTTAATCAGATAACCAAAACAGACACTTACCCTCTCCCTCGTGTGGAAGATTGCATAGACAAGATCGGAAAGGCTAGGTACATAAGTAAGTTTGATTTGTTAAAGGGATACTGGCAAGTACCTATGACTGAACGTGCTAGGGAGATCTCATGTTTTGTAACACTAGGAAAGGCTTTTGCATGTTCTGTAATGCCGTATGGTATGAAGAATGCACCAGCCACATTTCAGAAGCTCATGAATGTTGTAACAGAGGGTTTGGCAGGGTGTGTTGTTTATATTGATGATGTATTAATCTTCAGTGACAACTGGAAAGATCACCTATGCCATGTCAGTAAATTTCTTGACCGTTTAGTTCATGCTAATCTTGGTAGCTAATTTATCAAAGTGTGAGTTTGGTCAAGCTAAAGTTCAGTACCTTGGGTATGTAATTGGTGATGGACATGTTGCACCACCAGGAGCTAAGGTTCAGGTTATAAGTGATCTTCCCAGACCTAAAAGTAGGAAAGAGCTACAAAGATTTTTGGGAATGGTAGGTTATTACAGGAGATTTGTTCTTAACTTTTCTATTCTTGTATCACCACTTACAGACCTACTGAAAAAGGGAGTTGAATTTGTCTGGACCGATAACTGTGAATCCTCTTTCAACAAACTTAAAGCTATTCTATTAAGTCAGCCAGTGCTCGCTACTCCAAATTTTGCTAAGCCTTTTAAGATGGCTGTTGATGCAAGTGATACAGGAGCTGGGGCTGTTTTGCTGCAAGAGGATGATCAGGGTATTGAACATCCTGTATCTTATTACAGTAAGAAGTTCACTCCACCTCAAAAGAACTACTCAACTATTGAGAAAGAGCTTTTGGCCTTGATTTTGGGTTTACAGCATTTTTCATTTTATTTGTGTTCTGGTTTTGACCCCATAGTCATTTATACCGATCATAACCCACTGAAATTCCTTAGTAAGTTTAAAGATAAAAATCAGAGATTGACAAGATGGAGTCTACTTCTTCCGGAGTATTCATTAGACATACAACATGTCAAGGGGAAAGAAAATGTTATTGCAGATTGCTTATCTAGACTTTAGACAGATTGTTTTAGAGTAATAAGAAATTTCCTTTGTAAATTTCTTTTTCTTTGTGGGGAGGTGTTACATAGCCTATGATTTCATCATCCTTTGTGTAATTTTAACGCACAATTGCTGCATGTTTGATCACGAGCGTGTTCTGCCTCAGTCCCCCCCTTCTACCGTTATAGTAGAGTAAGTCGACATTTCTGTTATTCAGTGCGGGATTGTCATCTCTTTGTCCCCATGGCTTCATTTGCGCGTCCTTATTACAAGTTGTATCAAGCTCTGCCGGCCCCTATATAATGAGCTCAGTCTCTGCATCATTGCCACTTAGATCTGCTCCTCATTTTGTTCACATCTCTGTCCTCCCCTGTACAGATATTACTATTGTGAGTGCTCAAGAAATCTCCAACCATCTAGCAGCTGTGTGTAATTTGAGTATAACTGTTGTTGCATTTTTTCTTGTACTGTATAGCATAAGTTTAATTTGTAGGCCTAGTGAAGTTTTTGTAATTCGTGTGGGGTTCTTTGTCAGTCATTTTTGATAATAGTTTGTATCTGTAATTATTTATCTGGCATTCACTGAGTATTATCTGGTATCTCATTTTATCAGGGCTGACTTAGATAAATTTACTCTTGCTAATTTCGTGTTAATAGAGGCTATTGCAGTTAACCATATATTTAACCTTTTTTTGCCATTACATTATCCTTATGAGTCCTGAATGTTTTGTTGTTAATTTAAGCATTAAACTTTAACTTGTAATTTTACCTAACTCTTTTGTTTTGAACCTGGAACTTTACGGGACAGTAGTGATTTTTAGCATTCTCACTGAAAGTGTACGTTATCTTTCTCTGTTCCGTAACAATATATATATATATATATATATATATATATATATATATATATATATATATATATATATAGATTGCCAGACGCTTCAATCCCGTTCGGGGTGGCCACAAACAAATCGCCTCCACGTCGCCCTGTCCCCTGCAATTTCACTGCCCTGCTCCCAACTCACACACTCCCTCTCTCATATACCTCTCCACCCCATCCCTCCATCACACCCTCGGCCTCCCTCTCCTTCTTCCCCCCTCCACCTCACTCACATACACTCTCTTCGTCAGTCTTTCACCCTCCATCCTCTCCACATACCCATACCACCTCAGTGTATTCCACCTAACGCTTCCTATCACATCCACATCCACACCACAACGCTCCTTTATATCCTCATTTGTCAGCCTGTCTTTCCATGTGACTCCACAGGCTCCTCTTAAATAACTCATTTCCACTGCTCTCACTCTTGACTTGTGTCCTTCCAGCAACGTCCAAGCTTCACTTCCATACGTTAGAGTTGGTATCACAGTACTGTCATGTAGTAACTTTTTCACTTCCATGCTCACTTCCCTGCTTCTTATCACTGCTTTCAAAGAACCAGCAACCTTTCTTCCCTGCTGTACCCTTTCAAGCACTTCACCCTCCAAACCTCCATCCTTACTCATCACACTACCCAAGTACTTAAACGTACTCACATTTTCCAATTCCTTACCATCCAACCTCGCTGTACATTCACTGACTTCACCTTTCTCAAAGACCATCACTTTACTCTTCCCTACATTCACCTTTAGATTCCGTTTCTTACACACTCTCCCAAACTCATCCACCAAGCCTTGCAGCTCTCCGTCTTCACTCAACAGCACAGTATCATCTGCAAACAACAGTACAGGGAGTTTCCAAACATTTTCCTCTCTCACCAGGGCCACTCCAACATCTACTACCCTACCTTGTACCTCTTTTATTACCCCATCCATGTACAGATTGAACAACCATGGAAACATGACACATCCCTGTTTCAATCCAACCTTCAAAGAGAAAAATTCACTCAGTTCACCATCCACACGCACTGCAGCCTTAGCACCATCATACATACTCTTCAAAGCATTCAACAACTTCCCAACAACTTCACATATTCTTAATACCTTCCACAATCCTTGTCTATCCACCCCGTCATATGCTTTATCCAAATCCATGAAAGCCGCTTACAACTTCTTTCTCATCTCTAGAAACTTTTCCACTAAAGATCTAAGAATGAATATCTGATCTTCACAACCTCTTCCCTTCCTAAAGCCTCCCTGTTCTTCTCCAACTAATTTCTCTGTTCTTTCCCTAACTCTGTCAATAAGTATCCTACCATACACTTTTCCTATTATATTAAGAAGACAAATGCCCCTATGATTACCACACATTTCTTTTTCCCCTTTTCCTTGTACAAGGGAATAATTATACCTGACTTCCAATCCTCCAGGACTCTACCTTCCTCCCAGGCCAACCTGCACATTTTCCACATCCATTCTACTACTATCTCTCCCCCATGCTTCAGCAGTTCACAACACACTCCATCAATTCCCGGGGCTTTCCCCAATTTAACTTTCTTCATTGCTTCCACAACTTCTGTCCTACTGATTTCTTCCTGTCTTCCCACCTCCCTCCTTCTCCCAGCCATTCCCCAGCCACTTATACTCGCATTACTTCCATCCTGTATGTTCAACAATTTCTTAAAGTGTTCTCTCCATCTGCTCACTTTTTCTCCCTTCTTCATTAGTAATCTACCATTTTTATCTTTCACTCCCCTGCTAACTTCACTTCCACCCTGTCTTACTCTTTTCACCTCTTTCCAGAACATTTTCTTACAGTCCCTCCACTTTACACTCAAATTCCTTCCAAATTCCTCATCCTCTCTCTTCTTACTCTCTCTTACTAAACTTTTCACCTCTCTCTTTCTTTCTACATATAACTCTCTCTTCTGCCTCTCAGCTTCTTCCACTTCCCTATTTCTCATCCATTCATTGTATGCTTTCTTCTTTTGTGCCAAAGCCTGTCTCACCTCTTCAGTCCACCACGCTGTTCCTTGCACCCCCCTCCGTCTTCTCTTCCTCCCACACACCACATCACATGCTGCACTTATTTCTTCTGTGAATATCTTGCACACACCTTCCACGTCCCCATCTGCTCCAATTCATATTTGCCCAATCGTTCCTCCACTTCTCTGTTATACTCTGCCTTTTTCTCATCCTCTTGTAACCTTTCCACTCTCCTTACAAATACTCCTTCTTCCCGTCCTTCCCTTCTATTTCTCCATCTTATTTAGATCTTGATTCTGGCCACCCCCAAGTAGTGGTCAGAAAGTCCACTCTCCCAACCTCTATAAGCTCTTGCATCCATTACACATTTTCGCATCCTTTCATCCACACACACATAATCAATCACTGCCTTCCTTTCATTCAGTTCACCACCCACCCTTCTCATCGCTCGCCATGTATACCTGTGGATCATTTTATGCCTGAAGAGGGTATTGGCTTTGACCAACCCCCTCCCAGCATAAATGTCCACTAACGCACTGCCATTCTCATCTATCTCAGCAGGCACACCCCACTCACCAACTATTCCATCTGCCTTCACATTCCCTACTTTACCATTCATATCACCGATCAAAAACACTCTCTCATTCCTTTCAAACTTTTCCATGCACACTTCCACATTTGTCCAGAACTCTTCTCTCACCCTGGTTGCACGATCTTGCGTTGGCGCATACAGATAGTGACAATCATATCTCACAATCATCGACTGAAGCCGAATTAAGAGAGAGGACTGATTTCAGGACAGTTCCTCAGCTAACTGAATTCCACTGCTCCTGACAGGAGAGTAAAAAACAGAGCACATGACATACAGTATATATATATATATATATATATATATATATATATATATATATATATATATATATATATATGTATATATATCTATCTATATCTATCTATCTATATATATATTTATATCTATCTATCTATATCTATATATATATATATATATATATATATATATATATATATATATATCTATATATATATATATATATATATATATATATATATATATATATATATATATATATATATATATATATATATTGTTACATAGCCTATGATTTCATTATCCTTTGTGTAATTCTAACGTACAGTATGCTGCATGTTTGATCACGAACGTGTTCTACCTCCCTCCCCCCCTCCTCCCGTATAGTCGTTCATTCTGTTGTTCAGAGCAGGAGTGTCAACTCTTTGTCCCCTCTGGCTTCATTTGCGCGTCCTTCTTACAAGTTGTATCAAGCTCTGCCTGCCCCTATATAATGAGCTCAGTCTCTGCATTAATTGCCACTAAGATCTACTCCTCATTTTGCTCACATCTCTGTCCTCCCCTGTACAGTTGTTATTATTGTGAGTGCTCAGGAAGTCTCCAACCGTCTAGCATCAGTGTAATTTGAGTATAAGTGTTATTACATTTTGTTCTTGTACTGTATAGCATAACGTGTTGATTCGTAGGCCTAATAAAGTTTTGGTATTTCATATTGTCAGCCAGTGGTAATAATATTTTGTATCTGTAATAATATATCTTCCGTTAACTGAGCATTATCCAGTGTTTTCTCATTTTATCAAGGCTGACTTAGATAAATTTACACTTGCTAATTTCGTGTTAATAGAGGCTATTGCAGTTAACCATATATGTAACCTTTTTGCCATTACATTATCCTTATGAGTCCTGAATGTTTTGTTGTTAGTTTGAGCATTAAACTTTAACTTGTAATTTTACCTAACTCTTTTGTTTTGAACCTGGAACTTTACGGGACAGTAGTGATTTTTAGTATTCTCACTTAAAGTGTACATTATCTTTCTCTGTTCCGTAACATAAATTTGGCGACCTCTTATCAGGATAGTCAGGATATTATCATAAGGATATTGCTTGATATTTTGTGACTGTGATTTATTCATGATGTCTACTATTATTACTCTTGATGTAGCCAAAGATTTTTTGTCAAATGTGCAAACAGTGTTGGATGTAGAAAACAGAACAAAGAATGAACTTAAGCTTGTTGCTCAACAACTGAGAATTGCTGTTCGCTCTCATCATTCTAAAGATCAAATTGTTGACATGATTAATGAAAGCTTGTTTAATGTAACTCCTCCAAATGAGCAAACACAGATTGAATTAGCTAAGTTACAGCTAGCCCTGCAGGAGGCTCGTGCTAAGGAGGCTGAATTTCAGGCAAATGCTCGTATTCAGGAGGCTCAGGCACAAATTGAACTTGCTAGGATTCAGGCAGACCATTAGTATCGCATGAAACAAGGTGGAACTGGATCATCTAGCTCTGATGATTTTGATGTGGCTAAAAATGTTAAACTTGTCCCTCCTTTTAATGAATCTGATTTAACAAAGTATTTTCAGTTGTTTGAGAGGGTAGCTACAGGTTTTAATTGGCCCAAAAAGTATTGGCCAGTACTCCTTCAAACTGTTCTCACCGGTAAAGCTCAAGTAACTTATGCATCTTTGCCTCAGGATCAATCTGATAATTATGATGTAGTTAAGAGCTTGATTCTTAAGGCCTATGAGCTTGTTCCTGAAGCCTATAGAGTAAAATTTAGGACAACTTATAAGCAAGATAAGCAATCCCCATGTTGAGTATGCAAAAATCAAAGAAGATCTGTTAGAGCAGTGGTTAAATTCTAAGAATGTGGATTCTGATTCTGACAAATTTAAGCAGATGATTTTGCTGGAGGACTTCAAAACGTGTATTAACAATGATGTAAGCCTATATCTTGATGAGAAAAGAATAGATAATTTGTCTGATGCTGCAGTTTTAGCTGATGAATATGTTCTCACTCACAAGAGATATTCTAAAGAAAAAAGGAAAGCTGAGAGTAAGTACGTTGCCTCTACTCAGAGTACATGTAACAGGAAAGAGAATAAAGATGATGTTTCTTAGGAAGTAAATACCAGCTTCACCTCTAGGTTTCAGAAAAGTAAATGTACTTATTGTAGTAAGCTTGCTCATACTACGGAGAAATGTTTCAGGAGACAGCGTGATGTGAACAAAAAGGAGTCTTTAAATAGTCAGTCAATTGGTCTAGTGTCCACCCTTGAGAGTTCCCAGAATTCTTTAACTGAGTTAACTGAACCTGCTTTGAGGGGTAAATTAAATTCTCATGATGGAGCTCCTCTTTTGAGCAGTAACGTGGGTGACACTCTCAAGAGTTCATGTGCTAATTTCCTGTCTGATGGTTTTGTCAGTCCTCTGGACAGTAATGACAGGAAATCAGTTAAAATATATCGTGATACAGGTGCTTGCCAATCCCTTATGCTGACCAGTGTTCTAGGCTCTAATGTTAATTCCTCTGATGAAATTGTAATCTTACAAGGTGTAGGGAATTATTACTTCTCTGTCCCTCTGTGCTGAGTGAATTTAGAGTCTGGTTTTGTTAATGGTTCCGTTATGGTTGGGTTGGTTGAGACACTCCCAATGTCAGGTGTAACTTTCTTACTTGGAAATGATATTGGTGGAAGTCAAGTGTGTCCGGCTTCTCAGTTGTCTGGTGAGCCAGTGGCTGCGACCCAGGATTGTGATGTCCCTGATGTGTTCCCTGCATGTGCTGTCACTAGGGCTAAGTCTAAAGTTACTGGTGACTTAGAGGATAATGATGATGATGATGTTATCCTAGCTGACACTTTTCTTGCTAATTTGGACCACTCACCAGATGAGGCAGTACCCCGTAATGTTGATAATTTGTCTCGTCAAGAGTTGGTTGAGTTGCAGGTTGCTGACCCTGAGTTGAAAGGTCTAGCTAACTCTGCTTGCAGTGAGGAAGAGTCAGCTGGTGCTTCTACTTGTTATTATATAAAGTCAGGAGTACTTATGAGGAAGTGGAGACCCCCAAAAGCATCAGCCGACTGTGAATGGGAGGTTGTACATCAAGTTGTCATCCCTCATGTTTGTAGGCAGGATATCATTAGAGTGGCTCATGATTCCAGTTTGGCAGGACACCTTGGAGTGAGGAAGACTGTGGCACGCATTTTGAAACACTTCTACTGGCCAGGTATCTTCAGGGATGTTTCCTGGTATTGTAAGTCTTGTCACACCTGTCAAGTTGTGAGGAAGTGTAATCAGACCGAAAAGGTTGCACCTCTAGTTCCCATTCCTCCTTTTGAGGCGCCATTCACCCGTGTGTTGGTGGATATTGTGGGCCCTCTTCCTAAGACTTCTTCAGGATTTTCTTATGTGTTGACCCTGATTGATATGGCTACTCGTTATCCTGAAGCCATTCCACTTAGAAATATCTCAGCAAAGAACGTGGTTAAGGAAATGCTAGGGTTCTTCACAAAGTTTGGTCTGCCCAAGGAGGTACAGTCAGACCGTTGAAGTAATTTCATGTCAAATGTTTTCAAGCAGTCTTTGAAAGAGTTGGGCATCACCCAGATCACGTCTTCAGCTTACCATCCCCAGACCCAAGGAGCGTTGGAGAGATATCATCAAACACTCAAATCGATGCTCAAGAAATATATACTGTTTGGAACCTCAGAAAGACTGGGATAAAGGTCTTCCATTCGTTGTATTTGCCGCAAGAGAATCTCCAAATGAATCACTTGGCTTCTCACCTTTTGAACTACTTTTTGGCCATGAAGTAAGAGGACCCCTTAAGTTACTCAAGGAATGCTGGCTGTCGGAGGAAGATGATGTCAGCCTGCTGGAGTATGTGATGAATTTCAAAGAACGGCTGTCCACTGCTTTACAGCTGGCGAGAGAGAATTTAGGAGCTGCTCAGGAGAAGATGAAGACTTGGTACGATAAGAAGTCCAGATTACGCCACTTTCAGCCAGGAGATCAGGTTTTGATTCTGCTACCGGTGCATGGGCAACCTCTTCAAGCCAAGTTTAGTGGTCCTTATTTCGTGGAGAAGAAACTCAGTGATGTCAACTATGTCATCGCCACACCAGATCGTAGAAAGAACAAGCAACTTTGTCACATCAACATGCTAAAGTTATATCACAGGTGGGACGAAAATAACCCAGTCTGCACTGTAGCTGTTCCACCCGAGTCTGCAAGTGAAGTTCTCCCATGCTGCATGAGCCTGAGTGATAGTTTGGGGAAGAATCCTGATATCATGAATGATCTCCTGACTAAGCTTTCTCATCTAGCTCCCGAGGAAAGGCAGGAGTTTTCGGCATTACTGCAGGAGTACCCGCAAGTGTTCCGTGCCACTCCAGGAAGAACCACTGTGTTGATGCATGATGTCGATGTTGGAGACGCAAAGCCAATTAAATTGCCTCCTTACCGTGTGAACCCAGTGAAAGTTCCTCTCATCGAGAAGGAGCTTGGCTACCTGTTGGACCAACAAGATGATTGAGCCCTGTCAGAGCGAGTGGAGTTCTCCTGTCACTCTAGTCCCTAAGCCAGGTGGGTCACAGCAGCTTTGCATTGACTACAGATGTGTTAATCAGATAACCAAAACAGACACCCTCTCCCTCGCGTGGAAGATTGCATAGACAAGATCGGAAAGGCTAGGTACATAAGTAAGTTTGATTTGTTAAAGGGATACTGGCAAGTACCTATGACTGAACGTGCTAGGGAGATCTCATGTTTTGTAACACTAGGAAAGACTTTTGCATGTTCTGTAATGCCATATGGTATGAAGAATGCACCAGCCACATTTCAGAAGCTCATGAATGTTGTAACAGAGGGTTTGGCAGGGTGTGTTGTTTATATTGCTGATGTATTAATCTTCAGCGACAACTGGAAAGATCACCTATGCCATGTCAGTAAATTTCTTGAGTGTTTGGTTCAGGCTAATCTTGTAGCTAATTTATCAAAGTGTGAGTTTGGTCAAGCTAAAGTTCAGTACCTTGGGTACGAAATTGGTGATGGACATGTTGCACCACCAGCAGCTAAGGTTCAGGTTATAAGTGATCTTCCCAGACCTAAAAGTAGGAAAGAGCTACAAAGATTTTTGGGAATGGTAGGTTATTACAGGAGATTTGTTCTTAACTTTTCAATTCTTGTATCACCACTTACAAACCTACTGAAAAAGGGAGTTAAATTTGTCTGGACCGATAACTGTGAATCCTCTTTCAGCAAACTTAAAGCTATTCTATTAAGTCAGCCAGTGCTCGCTACTCCAAATTTTGCTAAGCCTTTTAAGATGACTGTTGACGCAAGTGATACAGGAGCTGGGGCTGTTTTGCTGCAAGAGTCTGATCAGGGTATTGAACACCCTGTATCTTATTACAGTAAGAAGTTCACTCCACCTCAAAAGAACTACTCAACTATTGAGAAAGAGCTTTTGGCCTTGATTTTGGGTTTACAGCATTTTTCATTTTATTTGTGTTCTGGTTTTGACCCCGTAGTCATTTATACCGATCATAACCCACTGAAATTCCTTAGTAAGTTTAAAGATAAAAATCAGAGATTGACAAGATGGAGTCTACTTCTTCAGGAGTATTCATTAGACATACAACATGTCAAGGGGAAAGAAAATGTTATTGCAGATTGCTTATTTAGACTTTAGACAGATTGTTTTAGAGTAATAAGAAATTTCCTTTGTAAATTTCTTTTTCTTTGTGGGGAGGTGTTACATAGCCTATGATTTCATTATCCTTTGTGTATTTCTAACGTACAGTATGCTGCATGTTTGATCACGAGCGTGTTCTACCTCCCTCTCCCCCTCCTCCCTTATAGTAGAGTAAGTCGTTCTTTCTGTTGTTCAGAGCAGGAGTGTCAACTCTTTGTCCCCTCTGGCTTCATTTGCGCGTCCTTCTTACAAGTTGTATCAAGCTCTGCCGGCCCCTATATAATGAGCTCAGTCTCTGCATTAATTGCCACTTAGATCTACTCCTCATTTTGCTCACATCTCTGTCCTCCCCTGTACAGTTGTTATTATTGTGAGTGCTCAGGAAGTCTCCAACCGTCTAGCAGCTGTGTAATTTGAGTATAAGTGTTATTACATTTTGTTCTTGTACTGTCTAGCATAAGGTGTTGATTCGTAAGCCTAGTAAAGTTTTTGTAATTCATATTGTCAGCCAGTGGTAATAATATTTTGTATCTGTAATAATATATCTTCCGTTAACTGAGCATTATCCAGTGTTTTCTCATTTTATCAGGGGCTGACTTAGATAAATTTACACTTGCTAATTTCTTGTTAATAGAGGCTATTGCAGTTAACCATATATGTAATCTTTTTGCCATTACATTATCCTTATGAGTCCTGAATGTTTTGTTGTTAGTTTGAGCATTAAACTTTAACTTGTAATTTTACCTTACTCTTTTGTTTTGAACCTGGAACTTTACGGGACAGTAGTGATTTTTAGTATTCTCACTTAAATTGTAAATTATCTTTCTCTGTTCCGTAACAATATATATATATATATATATATATATATATATATATATATATATATACGCTAAGTAAAAGTAGCTGTCGGAAAAGCACAGGCTATAGATATGTTTCACTTAGTTAAGAAAAAAAAAATACTCTCGTATCACAGATTTGTCACCTGGAGCAAATGGCATCTCATGACACTGCTACCAACTGTTCGTATGATACAAAGCAGAACGCATCAAAATATGAGTCTTTCAGCAGAAGTTTTCACTAAATTTCACGACACGACTTTTGACTTTGGTTGTACAGTTAAATGGGCAAGAAAATAGATCAATGTGCTAACCGAATGTACCATTAGATAGTTATACATGAAGATTCATATGAGAGGTGAACATTCAGAAAAGTCTATAATCTGATATCCCTCTGATGGCTTTATTAGAATTTGAACCCCTCAAATACTTGGTCAAATGTCTTAACCTCTTCAGCACATAGAACGCCATTTGTATTCGTCCATGCCGACTCCAAATGATATTGTTATACTGTAATCATGGAGATTTTTAAGCTGGATGGGAAAAAGATAACCATCATTATGCACCCTGTCATGAAGGAAATCGTCTGTGTATAAACGGGTTAACCTATTCATCTCAAGAACATTTTTTTTTTTTTTATTCTTTCACTTACTAGACGGTTCTATGCAATATAAGCAGGATCCCTGATAGGGAAGGGGTTACCTAAAATAGATCTAACTTCTCAAGTAAAAAAAAAAAAAAGTTATATATCTGGAAATTGCAAGAATAAAGCAAAAATTACATCATCGGGTTGAAGGAGTAGTAATTAAAGCAACTAAATATATTAACACTGAAATCATAATAAAATGTAAAAGTATTCAGTTTGGACATTTGTTGGCCACGTCAGGGGGAGGAATTTAATTTTTACCACGAATTAGTTGTCCAGCGTTTGACTATAAAAACATTTAAACTAATGTCAGTAAAATGTACATTTTTTTTTTTTCTTACAATAAGTTTTACAGTGTTGCTTGTATCTGTTACTGTTGCATATATATATATATATATATATATATATATATATATATATATATATATATATATATATATATATATATATATATATATATATATAAAACACGGAGAGAGAGAGAGAGAGAGAGAGAGAGAGAAATATGACGATCACGATCATAATCGTAGCCTGTAACAGTCCACTGCAGTACACAGGCGTCTCTTATACATTTGGGAGAAAAATAACCAACATTACCCAACTTAGCTGGCTTATGACTATGGTGGGGGGAGTGCTTATAATCTGACTACTGCTACTTTCCAGTATGCAAGCCATTACTCTATGACAGCACTCCACGAATAGGCTCCTGTTCACCCTTCAAGGACCACCACCACCCTCTCAGGTTGGGGATGTGACCTGAGACGGTCTCACGAGAGGTAGGGGTCCAGGTGGCCACAACATCCTGATCAGTGGCTTCCTCGCCCCTGCTCTTCAAAAGGCCACCCCTCCTCTGGCAGATGCTCCAGCTCAAGAGTTTCCAGTGTGGGTGGGGATGAGATGGCCTCGTCAACGTCCTTTGTGACCTTCTCATTGCAACACCCGAAGGGGAAGAGTTGGTGAACGAAAACAGCCAGTACACCCATCTATCTTGTTGATGACTCAGGTGGGATCAGAGCTTTTATTCGGTTAACTGCTAGTTGGGCCCTTCTAGCTTGGTTGCACCTACCTTGCCTGGCCGCACTAAGTCGAGCCAGTGCTCAGGCTAGATCACTACTGCGAGGTACACTCCCTGAGCAGTTATGTACTGTATATATATATATATATATATATATATATATATATATATATATATATATATATATATATATAAACCCTTGATATAACGAACTAATTGAGTGGGTTGTCATATCCAAAAGCTCGCTATATACAAGTGTTCGGTATCTCCAAGGGATTATCGAATTCAGTTTCCAATATAAGGGGTGTCATTAGGTCCTACGTGCTCAAACATAACCTAAACTAACTCTATGAAGTTTTGCATGGAGAATTCGATGGTTTATGAAGTTGTACATATAAATACAATACTGTATGAAGTTGTACATATATATAAATACAATACCTATAATAAAAACACAGTATAATGTAGTACTGTTACAGTACGCTTACTGTGCCAGGAAGGGATGCTGTTGAAGTAGATTTACTGTGCCAGGAAGGGATGCTGTTGAAGTAGATTTACTGTGCCAGGAAGGGATGCTGTTGAAGTAGATTAACTGTGCCAGGAAGGGATCCTGTTGTCACCATGGGCTGATTCCCAAAATTCCCCCTCATTTAGCGAACTTTGTTTGCAAATTCCGAGCGAAGTTCGGTCGTGATTTGGCCTCTCGTTATATCCGAAATTACAATACCAGGGTTCGTTATATTGAGAGTTTACCGTATGAATATATATATATATATATATATATATATATATATATATATATATATATATATATATAATTATATATAACTATCTCTATCTCTCTCTCTTTGTGTGCACTTTGTATGCACATGTGTGTGTGTGTGTGTGTGTGTGTGTGTGTGTGTGTGTGTGTGTGTGTGTGTGCGCATGCAGACTTCAAGTATCATTTAGTGTTTTACATTTCGCTCCCTGACGCTGTTTTATGACTACTGTAATACTGTTATGTGTTATAATGTACTGCAGCAAACTTTATATAAAATAAAACAAGAATGATATGGGTACCTGCGGTGACAGTGGGAAAATCGGCAGGCATATGACGCAAGGAATACTTGAGCAACATAAAATAAGGTATGAAAATGAAGCATGAAATCAAGGAAAAAAACACAACTTTAGAAAAGAAAACAGACAAAAACGCAGCAAGAAACAGAGAAACCAGAGGACCAGAAGTTGCTTCGACCGGCAGGCAGCACCAGCTGTCAGTGAACTTTATTATCCATTGTAACAGGATTCAGCAGTATGGAACTGAAAGCACAGGGCAGAGAAGAGAATGAAATTCATCAGGAAATGAAGAACTCAACACCAGAATTAACGACAAACGTGTTAAAAAGGAAACCATAGGAAAAATAAAGTAGAAAATGGGATGCGAGAACTCAACATCAGAATCAACACGAATGTAAAGAAACAAAAGGAGAAACAATATAGATAAAATTAAAATAAAGATAGCAAATGAAAAGGAAACAATAAAGAAATTCAATAGGGAATAAGAAAACATAGATGCTAAAGCAAGTTAGGAAAATAAATAAAAAAATCATATATATATATATATATATATATATATATATATATATATATATATATATATATATATATATATTATGCGAGGAAGAAGGAACCAAGGCTACGAGCCTGCAAAACACTTCCTTCTAAAAAAAAAACACACACACACAAAAGACAGCCAAATTCAAGATCTGTTCATTTGAGATGCCTGAACACACTGCGTTTGAAAGACTGGACATCATAGGAAGTAGGAAATACAGACAGAGGGAGACAGATACAGAGTTGACGTGTTGCATAAATGAAGGATTCGGAGTAACGGTTAACTGTTACATTAGAGAGCTGGACAGAAAAAGGATGAGATATTATTGTTGGACGGGTGCTACGCACCTGTCGTAGAGGTGGAGGGATGCAAGCAGACAGTTCAGAGGAGCAATGACCATGGAAGTAGAGATAGAAAAGAGATAAAGAGGCAACAGTGCGGCGAAGAGACAGAGGTTGAAGGGAGCCAGTGAGAGGAGCAGAGTTGATGAGACGAAATGTTTGACTCCACCCTATTAAGAAGAGCCGTATGTGGAGAGCCTCCCCACACATGAAAGTTGTACTCCACACAGGGGCAAATAAATTCCGTGTATAAAGTCAACAACTGTGCAGGGGTAAAGAAGGTACGGAGTCGGCTTAGCACACCTAATCTCTTGGAAGCAGATTTTACCAGAGATGTATGATTTTTCCATGATAAATCCCGAGTGAATGAAACCTCAAGCATGTTCAAGGATAATCCTGGATTGAGCTGGATATTATTAATCATTAGTGGTTACTCCTGTGGAAGTTTCTGTTGGGTTGATAGGTGTAAAAACTGAGTCTTAGATGATTTAAAAACAACAAGATTATTTTTACCCCAGTCAGAGATACGAGCCAGGTCAGACATTAGGAGTGTCATAGCCTCATCCCTTGATTGTTGAAGTAACTGCTGGGATGGACGTTGCGGGAACCGAATGGAAAGGTGAAGGGTGGAATCATCAGCATATGAGTGGATAGGGTTAGATGTACAGCTTAGATCATTGATGAATAAAAGGAAGAGAGATGGTGATAGGACAGAGCCCCACTGTTAATAGATCTAGAAGAAGAACGATGGCTGTCTACAACAGCAGCTATAGAACGACTAGAAAGGAAGCTGTAGATGAAGGCACAGATGGAAGGATAGAAACCATAAGAGGGCAGTTTGGAAATTAAAGATTTCTGCCAGACTTGATCAAAAGCCTTTGAGATGTCAAGTGCAATGGCAAAGCTTTCGCCAAAGTCCCGAAAGGAGGATTACCAAGAGTCTGAAAAGTAGGTGAGAAGATCGCCAGTTGAGCATCCCTGACGGAACCCATATGGACGATCAGAAAGAAGGTTGTGATAGGAAAGATGCTTTAAAATTTTTCTGTTAAGAATAGACTCAAAAACTTTTGAGACACAGGATGTTAAAGCAATTGGACGATAGTTAGAAGGTTGGGAATGGTTACCTTTCTTTGGGACAGGCTGAATGACACCAAACTTCCAGCAAGAAGGAAAGGTACAAGTTGAAAGACAAAGGCGAAAGAAGTTAACTCAGCAGGGTGTATGCACAGAAGAACAGTTCTTGAGGACAACAGGAGGGACTCCACCAGGCCCATATGCCTTGTTAGTGCTGAGGCCAGTGATGGCAGAAAATACATCAGCTGAAGAAATTTTAATGTCAGCCATGAGGAAGCCAGAGGGGGGAAGTGATGGAGGAACAGCACCGGATCATCTAAGGTGGAATTGGAGGAGAAAGAGATCTGCTTTATCAGTAGAAGAAATAGCTACAGAGCCATCAGAGTAGAAAAGAGGAGGGAAGGATGATGAGGTAAAGTTGTTAGAAAGGTTTTTGGCAAGGTGCCAGAAGGAGCAGGAAGAATTGGAGTTGGAGAGTTGAGAGCATTTAGTGCAGATGAAATTATTTTTAGCAGAGCGAAGAACAGAGTTAGCACGATTCTGGGCAGAAATATAAAAATGATGTGATTCAGGGGTGGGTTGGCGCTGGTACCTTTTATAGGTCCTCTCCTTGAACAAGTGTGATTAAACCAAGGCTTTCTTGCATTAGTCAAAGAACATGAGAAAGGAATGTATGCTTCCATGCCCGAGAGTATAACCTCTGTAACGTGCAAGGCACACTCAGATGGCTCCCGACCATGGAAGCAATAATCATTCCAGGGAAAATCAAAGAAGTACTGCCTGAGGGCCTCCCAATCTGCAGCTCCAAAGTGCCACAGTCGCCGTTTCTTTGGAGGGTCCACAGGCTGTACCGGAGCGATAGGACAGGTTAAGGTAATGAGGTTGTTATCGGAGGAGCCCAACGGAGAGGAAAGATTAAGTGTAAGCAGAAGGATTAGTTGTAAGGAAGAGATCAAGTATGTTGGAGCTCTCTCCAAGGCGGTCAGGGATTCGGGTAGGGTGTTGTACAAGCTGCTCAAGGTCATTAAGGATAGAAAAGATGTAGGCTTGCTCACCAGGTGGATCAGTCAAAGGAGACGAGAGTCAAAGGTGGTGGTGAACGTTGAAATCTCCTAGAATGAAGATTTCAGAGAAAGGAGAAATGGATAGAATGTGTTCCATCGTAGAAGTAAGATAGTCGAGGAATTTTTGACAGCACAGAATTAGGAGATAAGTTAACAGTGCAGATATATTTAGTCAGAGAATGACAGGAAAGCCGAAGCCAAGGGTATTTCTTTTGTGTGGATCCATTAGAGACGTGAACAGGCATTATTGCTTAGAAATCCACAAACATTTAGAGATTTCGCACAACTGGCATGTATTTTCACATAACAGAGCAACGGATATTGTAATATTGAAGCTGTTTCAATGGATAATTACTCCTTTCAACACACATAGTCAAGATTTTTTTTTTTTTAATGACACAGAACTATATTACAAAGAATGATAGTTCTATCATTTACTTTCTAGTTGTCGTTGTGCACAAGAGTTATACAGATTTTGTTTAAATGATAGTAATATTTCGGAAAGAAGTCTTTTGAATGAAAAAATCATGCAGATAAATAAATAATTAGCAAAATCTTGTAACTCTGATTCAAGTACACAACACGAGTGATACCGTATTCTTTTCTTTGTTTTTCCAAAAAGCGTTTGTGGTAGGTGGGGGCACTCATCATCCACTCATTCGATGTAGTGCTGCTCTCGGGTGTCTGCTCTTTCCACTCCTCTATCCTTCTTTCCTTTCATCTTCTTTCTTTCTTTCCTTCATTCGTTCCTCGTCCTTCTGCTACGGGTGACTTTATGCTTCCTCTTCTGTCTTTCTTTCCTTCATTCTTTCCTCTTCCTTCTGCCTGTGGATGCCTCTACATTGAGTGGCAAGCCAAATGGTTTCCTATACACCAGGAAACCATTTACTACGCTGGGTGGTAACCATATAACCAAATTTTGGAGCCTGGTGGTTTAATGGGTAATTATGGCACTCCAATCGGATTGAGCCGGTGAAGGTTTATATCCAAGGGGTGGTTGGGGTTTATTGCTCACGTAATGCCACTCAGGGATGAATGAGGCTGGTCACTCTCATCTTAAATGTCAGGACCAACTTGCCTAGCCTCGGGCTCCAACGCTCCTCATGGGGCAATGTAGGAGTGGATGATGGGTGCATGGATGCGACCTTGGAGGCTGTCGGGAAGGCTTTATAATGGTGTTTGACAGTCTGAATTATGAACTGCATCAGTTCCAAATCCTTCGAGCCCTCATGATTCTTTAATCAACAATACGCTTCACTCTGCTGCATTATTAAACACGTTCAAGGAATCCACCCTGGTCTTTGCTGAACAGAAACTCACTTTGTTGCTCCAGTTTGATAGATCTTTTTCCAAGAAGTCGACCAGAAGATCGCGCAGGGCGAACAGACATGCTTGACGAGCTGAGTTCTGCTGAGGTCTTTCATCATGGATCTGGACTCAGGATGCACTGGGGAAGATCTTCTGGCCCTTAAATAGAGTTCATATTCTCCACCGTTCGTCGCATCCCAAGGCCCTCATTCACTTCACTGAGGTACCAAAAGTGCCCAATACAAGCTCTTATATACAGTGGCCTGGGATTCTTGCCGCTTTTGGAGTTCTAAGTCGATTTGTGGAGCTCTTGCTGCTTCTCTTGCCGAAAACCATGGAGGGATGTCTGTTGGATGACGAAAAAGGAGAAGTCTTGCAACCTGGATATCAGGAAGTCAGTGCAATTTGCCCCATGAGAAGTTAAAGAAAGTCGGTATGTGTACAGCCTGAATTGGGTTCTGAATGTCCAGATCTTGGACGAGAAAACTGCACAAGCAGCTTGCTCGGTGCAGAGCAAGCTGCAAGTCCAGTGCTTCTTTCTGTAAAAGGGCCAGTTCAAGATGCTCTTTGCAGTCACTTCTGAATGATTCACATTCATGAGGGCTACTACATCTTGAATGATAAGGAAAAGTATCAGTGATTTTAGCTAGTTAATAAACACCAGATAAAACTCTAAAAGAGAAAATAAATGAATGAGCTCAATGGGAAAACTTTGGGGTCTTTATGCAACCTCTAATTGTATGGTGATTTTCAACAGAATTCAGGTACTTCATTTTCCCTTGGAACCTCATCATTTAACATGTTCCCCGACCCTGATTTCGCACTTATGATTTTTTGCCAGTGCCTCTCTCTCTCTCTCTCTCTCTCTCTCTCTCTCTCTCTCTCTCTCTCTCTCTCTCTCTCTCTCTCTATATATATATATATATATATATATATATATATATATACTGTATAGAGAGAGAGAGAGAGAGAGAGAGAAAATAAGAATGATAACTAGGGAATCACAACAACAGAATATAAAAGTGGAGAAAATAGGTGAGGGTGGACGAATGCACAGAAAGACAACCACAACAACTGGAAAACCACAAGTGAAACATGACGACAGCAGAACCACAACAAGGGAAACATAACTACTAGAGATCGGAGATCCACATCACCAAGAGTACCACAATGACAAGAGAACCACAACGACAAGAGAACAACAGCAGGCCAGCCACAACGAAAGGGGAACCGCAACTGCAGGAGGACCATAACGACATGAGCACCAGTTACCGGAGAACAACAACGACAGAAAAATCACCGCGATAATGGAAACATAAGAGAACCATTACATGAGCGCCTCAGCGACAAAAGCATCACAACAACAGATGCACATTGGCAGAAAATGCACACGGAAACTGCAAAAGGGAATAAGGGAAACAACATAATGGAAGATGAAGAGCCTTTTGCAGCAAAGAGCAGGCAGTAATCAGTGACTCGCGTTCGGTTTAGTAAAAGGATGTGCAGAGTGGGGGCTGGGGGGTCAAGATATGAGAGGCGGAGTGTGTGGGGCAGGCTGAGATGCAGAGGGAGGTTTGGGAATAGCTTGCAGGGGTTATGGGGAAATGGGAGAGACTGGTTGGGGAGGAGAATAGGGAGGTGGTTGGATTACTAAATTGGGAAACTGGTTGTGGAAGGGAGGAGGGAAGGCAAGGCTGGATGGGAAGGGGAGGAAGGTATTAGGGAAGGAGACTCTGACTAGGAATGGAAAGAGTGGAAAATATGAACAGAGAAGAAAGGTGATTGTCTGGGAAGTAAAAGGAGATTGAAGATTACTACTTGTGCAGGTGAAGGGATGAGAGATCCTGATTAGTGAGGGAGGTAAGAAGGTTGGTTGAGGAGGGGAGGAGGTGAAAGGAGGCAGGACGAAGGGAGAAGATGAGAGGCAGGTTGGAGGGGGGGAAGGACAGAAGGAGGAGAGGCTGAATGAGGAGTAGATGAGGAAGGTTGGTTGGAAAGGGAGGAGGGAAGGCAGAGCTAGATGAAAAGTGGAAGAAAGAGGGAGAAGCTGGTTGGGATGATGCAGAAGTGTTCAGGCTGGCTGGGGAGATAGACATTGTCAGATTAGTATGAGGAAGTATAGGTGAGATACTGGCTTCGGAGTAGAGGGCAGACCGTTGGGAAGGGTAGGAGCAAGGACGGAGGGGATAGCTGGGGGGAGAGAAGGAATTGATAGCTAGTTATTTATTGAAATATGGAGGAAACATAAGGCTAGATATTGAGATGAAACGGCTGGTTGGGAACGGGGGGAGGGAGGATTCGAACAACTGGGAGGGGAATAAATATTTGGGTAGGGGATGGAATACAGGGCTGGCCAGAAATGAAGGAAGGGGGGGGGGGGACGTGAGGGAAGAGAGGACGTGTGGCTTGCCTGGGAGGGCATTGTAGGTGGTTGGGGAAAGGATGGAATGTAAGTTAGAGCAGGAACCGCGAATGGAGCATGTGAGTGGAAGGAAATTTATATGAAATGTATGAAGATGCGATCAGCAAAGAGGAAGTGAGATGAGGAGAGGGGAGGGGAGGAGTTGGGACAAAAAAGGGACAAAGGTGAAAAGAAGAGAGGGAAGACAGAGAACGGGAAATGGAGGGATGGAAAAGGAGGGAAAGGAGGTGATGGGAGGGAGTGTAGGTGTATGAAAGTATGACCAGCAAAAGGGGGTGAGGCGAGGGAAGGGGGAGGAAGGGCAGGGCTACGGATAGTATAATAATGAGATCAGTGAATGGGATAAGAGGATGGACAGGGGATATATATAAGTATGATCAACGGCGGGGAAGAAGAAGGGTACGGCGTTTTAGAGAGAGAGAGAGAGGGAGGGAGAGAAAGAGAGAGAGAGAGAGAGAGAGAGAGAGAGGTCACAATTAGGGGTTATACATGTGCGTTGATGTGGCTCTTCTGGAGAGGGAGCAATAAAAATACATATATTAACTCAGTGCATTGCTCCTTCATAATTAGAATCGATGTCACTAGGCATGGACAGATAAATTAAGAGCTTCTCAAAAAGGGAAATGAATGAGGGTAGAGGATATAATCATCACAATCACGAAGCACAGGCACTCACACCCTTCGCAGAACATGTAACGGATGGTCAGCCAGGGAACCTGAATGGCAACCCAGTGATGGAGTGAGAAGGAGAGATATACAACAGTGTGGGGGAGGGGCACTCGGCCATGGCCCCTCCATTTTGTCCCAGTAGGCCTACATATCTGCAGATCTAAATACGTATACAAGTAATCAATGAATTCAGGTGTAAAAATAGGCTGCTTGATTTCAAATGATCAGCTCTCACACGACTCTTAGAAATCTCTCTCTCTCTCTCTCTCTCTCTCTCTCTCTCTCTCTCTCTCTCTCTCTCTCATAAATGCGAGTTTTAGTTTAATATTTGAAATGTTTCTTATAAAAATGAACATTGCAACTTCTAGGAATGAAGGAATCAACAACTGTTTATTATGATCTAGCAATTTTTTTATACATACTGGGTACTGTAGAATTCCCTAATTAAATATTTTTCAAACAGCTCATCTTTGTTTTAGCCAAGATACATAAGCTTCTTTATACTGTTTTGCCAATGAATATCAAATTAGTGCAATATATCCCTCCTGAGGCCTCAAAATGCTCCTAAAAATGCTAGATTTTCAAAAAAATTCTTAGAGGAGGTTTACAGGGCCCCCCCAACCCCCCAGCTGTAGAGCCTCGTTTCGCTCGCCCCCCCCTCCTTTATAAAAATCACGGATTCACCCTTGTGTCCCCCCCTCCCTTTCCATGGACCTATATACGCCACTGGTATACAGAGAACAAGGCAGAGAGATATATGTCTTAGGTTTTATGCAGTGGTGGGCATCGTTACCTTAAAAAGCAACCTCGTTATCCGCTACTCCGTTACTTAGAAGAGTTTCATCAGTTATCCCGTTACTTCTTTACAACAGAAACGGAAGTTACCGTTGCTCCGGTACACCGTTACTTGTATTAAATAATATATATATATATATATATATATATATATATATATATATATATATATATATATATATATATATATATATATATATATATATAAACGTTCATTTCATTTTATTATACAGTATAGATGTAAGAAAGGGAAGAAAAAAAAGTCTAAAGACGGATGACAAAACCATCACTTGACGTCGTGTTCACTGCTCTGAGTCTGACAATCACACTGTACTTAATCTGGTAGTACTGGTACTGGCACTAATGGGTTGTGGCGGCTGGTGGCCCAGTGGTGGGATGACCTTGTCTTTGACCTTTCTTTACGTCTTCTATTTCCTCGGCATGCTGGCGGTTGGCCTGTAATTAAAACATAAGCATATCCATTACATTTATTATGACTTGGACGATTACGCAAAGTAGTTAACAGAAGTACAAAAACATTATTAAAACATATAGTGTATACTAAATATTCTCTTTTAATCTTTTCTAGGTTTTTATTATTTAACGTTATTATAGTTTAGCTATATTTTTACCATATCTGCCCTTAACCCTACCACAGTTAGACTTTAATATTTACTAGTTCCCACCGTATCAGTGATATCATATCACACCAACATACTGACATCACTGCCAACATATTACTGGCGTACAGGCTACCACCAGTACTAACATCGCCACCACAACAAAGTTCCAAGTTACTGGTACTTCCCCACCGTGACACCAGAACCATTCTCCAAATCACCAGGACCTAAATAGTACCACAACTACCAGTACCACCACTACTGCTACAATTGTTAATACACCACCACCACCCCACGACGTCAGGCACTCAGCATTTCACGACTGAGTAGTGACTAGTGACTACTCACAGCACGACTGAACAAGGAGTGGTACCGACCGTACCGTGGCGGGCGGCCGGGCGCTGCCGTACACGGTCATTGAGGCTGCGCTCCTCTCAGCTTCATTGCATTGGCGCACGCTATTGGCTGATGGTTATTCAAGTGGCCAATAGCGTCCGTCGATACAAATGAAGTAAGCGAAGCAAAATGTAACCAAACTGTAACGGAGTAACGTAGCAGAAAGTAACGGGGTAACTGACTAGTAAAATAACGAAAGTGAGACAGCAATGGAAAAGGAGGAAGTACTCGGTAGATGGAAGGAGTATATCGAAGAATTGTTCAAGATGATAGAGCGGAGCAGTTAGAGCTTGATGTAGAAATGACTGGCGCTGCTGTTCGTGAGGATGAAGTAAAGAAGGCAAGTAGAAAAATTAAGGAAGGAAAGGCAGTTGGAGAAGATGGTGTGGCAGTGGAGATGTTGCGTGCTCTGGACAGGTTTAGTATTAGCAAGATTACCAGCATTACAAATAAGATATACAATAGTGGAGAACTCAGTGACGATATGTGTAAGTCAAAGAAACCGGGAACTCTAGAGTGCAATAAACACAACACTATAAGTCAAATAGTAAAAGTAATCTTAAGGATAGTGCTAGAGAGAATTAGAGCAAAGATAAAGAAAGAGATAGCAGAAGAGTAATATGGCTTTACTGAAGGAAAAGGAAGAAATGCTGTATTCACACTAAGGATGTTAAGTGAAAGAAGTACAGAGATGGAGAAAGATATGTATTTGTGTTTTAAAGATTATGAGAAAGTATTTCACTGAGTAAAACATGAATATTTAATTGATATATTGAAAAGTATTGGAGCAGAGGGAAAAGACTTAAGAACTATATATATACAAGCTATACTGGAATCAGAAAGCGGCAGTAAGAGTGGAAGCAGATCAGAGTGATTGGATAGATATAAGAAGAGGAGTAAGACAGGGGTACGTTCTATCTCCAGATCTGTTCTCCCTGTACAGCGAAATGATAATAAGATCAGCTGAAGGACGAGAAGGATTTAATATTGAAGGACGAAATATAAACAATATACAGTAGGTACGCAGGTGATACCTTACTGATTGCTGACACTCAGGAGAAACGTTAAGATATTTTGACAGTGGTGAAGGAGACGAGTGAAGAAAAAGGTCTGACAATGTGGATAAAACGGAAGTGATGGTAGTTAGTAAAAAGGCACAAGTCCCTAGGTGCAGTGTAAGAGTGAATGATAAGATGATTAAGCAGATGAGAAGATTTTGCTACTTGGGAAGCTACATTACGGAAGATGGTAGATGTAACGAAGAAATTAAAAGAAGAATATTTGATGCGAAGAAGGTATTTCAGAAGATGAGAAATATACTAAGTATCAGACACCTTTCAATACGAACAAGAAGAAGAGCAGTTAAAACTAATTTCTGATCTGTGTTGTTGTATGGATGTGAAGCTTGGACTATTAGTAAAAAGATGGAGATAAAGTTGGAAGCTTTTGAAATGTGGTGCTGGCGAAGGCTTTTGAACATTTCTTGGACAGAGAGAATATCAAATGAAGAAATACTAAGGAGAATGGATATCAGAAGAGAATTATTGGCACACATGAGAGGAAGACAGATGAGTTTTTTAGGACATGTTATGAGAAGAAGAAAGATACAAAACCTGAGTTTAACGGGAAGAGTCCCAGGCAGTACAGCATGAGGCAGGCAAAGAGAGAAGTATATGGATGGAATAGTAAGAACAGCGAGGGGAGGATACGCGGCTGGACAACTGCTGCAAATGACAGAAGATAGAGAGGTGTGGCATTCCATGGTCGCCAACGTCTGCAGGGGCACGGCACTTCGGTAAGGTCGGTAAGGTACTCGGTCCGTTACAGTAAAAAAAAAAAAAAAAAAAAAAAACAAAAGTAACGAGTCCGTTACTCCATAACTCAAACATGTAACTTCGTTAGCAACGGAGTAACGGAATAACGGACCGGTGCCCAACTTTGGTTTTATGGGACTGGAAGGAAAGGGAAAGAGTCCATACATCAATCTGAAAAATGACTGGGAAAGTCCTTCGTCCTGTATTTAACCAAGGCAGGATGTTGATGATAATCGCCAGACGATTAATCCCTTTAAGTAAGAAGATGCCTGGTAACACTAGGCAATTGTGTTAGCTTATGAGGGATTCTTAGTGGTGAAGATGAACTGTATAAAATGGCTGTTCCATTGAAAAGTCTTGTAAAACGAATGAAATTGTCAACAAACAGTAAAAATGAAAGTCGTTTTCGGTGTAAGGTTATTTTAGAACAAAGAAATGAATGAGGGTTATGGCAAATGTGGTTAAAATGTTTAACTGATCCTATCGGTATGACTACATTTTATCCATATCACTGGTCTTCAAAAAAAAAAAAAAAAAAAAAAAAAAAAAAATCTGGCGTGGACTTTGATAATGGATTTTGACTAATTTTGGGATGCTGAATTCGAAAATGAGCTCAGATTTGTTCTATCACATCTAGTTTTCATGCTACGGGTTTGCAATATTTTTTTTCAATGAACCGATTTAGATCCTTAGGTGTTGCAGTTTGGGAGAGCAAACTTGGTTTATTTGCCTATACCTAAGCCTAATTTTGCCTTTACATATTTACATCTATTCCATACTCTTTGTTTATGTGTCTTTAAGGGCTGGATAAAGAAGGAGGTGAGGGCAAAGGTGCCTCGCAAGTGGCCTCCCGCTAGGGTTGATAAGGACTTTTTCTTCGATCGACAGCAGCCTCAAGTGGTAAGTTATAGCCCCCCAGAATATGAATAAGCGAATGTCAACAACGGAAAAAGCTTATGTATGCATTTATACAGTAGTTGTTAGGTTACACTTGAAATTTCTTAGTATAAAACTGACTTCTTTCACTGACCTTCAATTCTCTCAAAGTATATTGGTTGGTTAAGGCATATATATGCTAGTACAAAAAGATCTTATTTAATTTTATATTGAAAACTGTAGTGTTTAATCTTACTGTTTTTTCTTTAAAGATTAATTTGTGCTTGGACTTCAATTTCCTGATCAAATCATGTCTATTTCTTTGTTTTCAAAGTAGAGAAAATGCCGCAACGATCCAGATATTTTTTTGCTACATCTGTGGCTGTTTCACTTTAGCCTCTCAAAGGCGCAACATCACTACTTTTGTAAAACAAATGTTCCATGCATATTTTAAGGTACCCTTGGGAGACCAGGACAAAGGCTGGGCTCCAAATAAAGTTTGCAAAACTTGTGTGGAGATTTTGAGATCTTGGTCTCAAGGCAAGACTGTCAAGCTCGAATTTGGCATTCCCATGATTTGGAGGGAGCCAAAAACCATACTGATGATTGCTATTTATGTCTTGTTAACGTCGAAGGATTCAACAGAAAAAAACAAAAAACAACAAGTATTTGAAATATCCCAATCTCGAATCAGCTTTAAGGCCCATCCCTCATTGTGACAACATACCAGTACCTATATTTACTGACCTCCCAGATATTGATGATGGAACTTCAGTATCATCCTCGCATCTTTCTTCAAGTGGAGATGAACAAATCGATGTGGATTTTCATCCATCAGAAACTTCGCTAGGCCAGCCTTCATTGTTCAGTCAGTTTGAGTTGAACGATTTAATTCGAGACTTGGGTTTGCCAAAACAATCTTCCTAGTTGTTGGCTTCAAGGCTAGAAGAAAGAAAAATCTTCATCGTGGCACTAGCATCTCATTTCATTATAACACAGAAGAGAAGCTGCAGACGTACTTCACTTCAGATGACCAACTTGTTTATTGCAACGATGTTGAAGGACTACTTCTGGATATAGGATTATCAAGATATGTATCCGATGAATGGAGACTTCATCGACAGCTCAAAAAGAAGCCTAAAATGTGTCTTGCTTCACAATGGTAACACTTTCGGATCGATTCCTATAGGGCACTCAGTGCCCTTATAGAGGATTATGCCAACATAAAAGTTGTTCTGGAAAAGTTGAAATACAATGATCATGCTTGGTTGATCTGTGTTGATTTTAAAATGATGAACTTCCTTTTAGGGCAACAATGTGGCTACACGAAATACCCGTGCTATCTCTACTACTGGGATAGTAGGGCAAAGGAAGAGCACTGGGTTAAGGATGAGTGGCCATTAAGAAACAGCGTGACACCTGGACGCAAGAACATCATAAATGAGCCATTTGTTGATCTGGATAATATCATTCTGCCACCACTTCATATCAAGCTTGGCATAATGAAACAGTTTGTTAAGGCTCTTGATCAGTCCGGGAACTGTTTCAACTATATATGTTTAGCTTTCCCTGCGCTAAGTGAAGAGAAGAAAAAAGTCGGAATAATCGATGGCCCTTAAATCAGAAAGTTGCTGAACGATCCACAGTTTGTTGTCTTAGTGTCTCGTATTGAGGAAAGAGCCTGGAAAGCATTTGCCAATGCTGTGAAAAACTTTTTAGGAAATCGGAAATCACACAATTACAGGGAAATCGTGAAAGAGCTCTTGTCCAGTATGCAAGCAATGGGATAAAAGATAAGCATCAAATTGTATTACTTGCATAGTGATTTGAACAAGTTTCCAGAAATTCTTGGCCATGTGAGCGAAGAGCAAGGTGAGCATTTTCACCAGGATATCAAAGTAATGGGAGAACGCTACCAAGGCCGCTGGGACTGTAATATTGATGGCTGATTACTGCTGGAGCCTTATGAGAGATGTTCCAGATGCTCCATACAAAAGAATGTCTTTGAGAAAAACATTTTGTAATTGAAATAACCCAGTGGTGTTGTTGGTTATTCTGATTTTTTAGGGAAAAAAAAAAAAACTGTTGTTTTAAAATGGAAGTAATGCGAGTATAAGTGGCTGGGGAATGGCTGGGAGAAGGAGGGAGGTGAGAAGACAGGAAGAAATCAATAGGATAGAAGTTGTGGAAGCAATGAAGAAAGTTAAATCGGGGAAAGCCCCAGGAATTGATGGAGTGTGTGGTGAAATGCTGAAGCATGGGGGAGAGATAGTAGTAGAATGGATGTGGAAGATGTGCAGATTGGCCTGGGAGGAAGGTAGAGTCCCGGAGGATTGGAAGTCAGGTATAATTATTCCCTTGTACAAAGGAAAAGGGGAAAAAGAAGTGTGTGGTAATCATAGGGGCATTTGTCTTCTTAGTATAATAGGAAAAGTGTATGGCAGGATACTTATAGACAGAGTTAGAGAAAGAACAGAGAAATTAGTTGGAGAAGAACAGGGAGGCTTTAGGAAGGGAAGAGGTTGTGTAGATGAGATATTCATTCTTAGATCTTTAGTGGAAAAGTTTCTAGAGAAGGGAAAGAAGTTGTATGCGGCTTTCATGGATTTGGAGAAAGCATATGATAGGGTGGATAGACAAGGATTGTGGAAAGTGTTAAGAATATATGGAGTAGATGGGAAGTTGTTGAATGCTGTGAAGAGTATGTACGATGGTGCGAAGGTTGCAGTGCGTGTGGATGGTGAACTAAGTGAATTTTTCTCTTTGAAAGTTGGTTTGAAACAGGGATGTGTCTTGTCTCCATGGTTGTTCAATCTGTACATGGATGGGGTAATAAAAGAGGTACAAGGTAGGGTAGTGGATGTTGGAGTGGCCCTGGTGAGAGAGGATAGTCTTTGGAAACTCCCTGTACTGTTGTTTGCAGATGATACTGTGTTGTTGAGTGAAGATGAAGGGGAGCTGCAAGGCTTGGTGGATGAGTTTGGGAGAGTGTGTAAGAAACGGAATCTAAAGGTGAATGTAGGGAAGAGTAAAGTGATGGTCTTTGAGAGAGGTGAAGTTAGTGAATGTACAGCGAGGTTGGATGGTGAGGAATTGGAAAATGTGAGTACGTTTAAGTACTTGGGTAGTGTGATGAGTAAGGATGGAGGTTTGGAGGATGAAGTACTTGAAAGGGTACAGCAGGGAAGAAAGGTTGCTGGTTCTTTGAAAGCAGTGATAAGAAACAGGGAAGTGAGCATGGAAGTGAAAAAGTTACTACATGACAGTATTGTGATACCAACTCTAACGTACGGAAGTGAAGCTTGGACATTGTTGGAAGGACACAAGTCAAGAGTGAGAGCAGTGGAAATGAGTTATTTAAGAGGAGCCTGTGGAGTCACGTGGAGAGACAGGCTGACGAATGAAGATATAAAGGAGCGTTGTGGTGTGGATGTGGATGTGATAGGAAGCGTTATGAGAAACACACTGAGGTGGTTTGGCCATGTGGAGAGGATGGAAGGTGAAAGACTGACGAAGAGAGTGTATGTGAGTGAGGTGGAGGGGGGAAGAGGGAGGGGGAGACCGAGGATGAGATGGAGGGATGGGGTGGAGAGGTATATGAGAGAGGGGGGTGTGAGTTGGGAGCAGGGCAGTGAAATGGCGGGGGACAGGGCGACTTGGAGGCGATTTGTTTGTGGCCACCCCAAACGGGATTGAGGCGTCTGGCAATAGATAGATAGATAGATAGTTTTAAAATTGTGTAACTTCTCAGATCTATGGACCTATGGTTTACCAATTTAGTTTTTTTTAATTTATTAGATGATAAAAAGGCGATGTGAAATAAAAACAAAAAGAGCACTGTAGTTTGAGTATCATGTTTCTAATAAACTGAATCATTTTACTTTGCAAATTCTTTAAACTTTAGCGCAAAACTGCAAAGTTTCAACAAACGTACGGCATACCATATCTCATACACCAGATGTGAAGGACAAAAATGATACCAAACTCGGATTCAGCATCCCAAAATTACCTAAAATCCGTTGCAAACAGTCACGCCAGAAAAACTGTGTTGACCAGTGTATTCTTTTATAAAACTAAAACAATTTATTTAATGGCGAGGTGTAGGGAAGACAAAAAAAAAAAAAAAAAAAAAAGGGCAGAACGAGAGATGTAAAATGCACAGAAACAAGAGGGTATCTGAGAAGGGAGGAGATTCAGAGTTTTATATCCATTAATATATTCCCCACTGACCTCATAAAACGTTTGTAGCTGGTGGAATGTAGTAAGCGGTATAGAACTCAGAATCTCCTCCCATCCCACATTCTCTTTTCTTGATGTGCTTTGTACAGTCGTGGTCATAAATAATAACCTATCCCCCGGTACCCCGTACCTCAGACTGGCTCCTTTATGCGCGGCAGGTCACGGTGGAGTAAGAGGGGCTGAGAGGGAAGGGCCAGAGAGAGAAGGGAAGGTGTGTGGGAGGAAGAGTGTTTTTTTTTGGGGGGGGGGGTGGAGTGATGGTGGCGGGGGTGGAGTAAGTGAGGGGAGGTAGGGGAGGGATAATGAAATGAGAAGTGGTGGTCACATCATGTCTTTTTTTGTTCATGCAGGGCATGATATAAAGGTGTTAATATTCGGTAGATAATGTTGCATTATACTTTGTACAGCGGTGTCAAATAACAAGCTTTAGATAGGTGGTGATATCAAAGGCTGGCTCGTGAGAGAATTATATTGACGTGACAGTTCAAACATAAGTGCAGAGCCATCGTGACTGTGTGGCCCAGATTGTCAACGCGTGGGAGCCAGAGAACGAGAGGACACTGACCCGCCTCCTCCAGAACACCAAGGACGAGTGGGAGCTGTTCAGACGAAACCAGCAAACCATCAACAACATTGTTTCCTCGGTGCTGCGAAGACTGCAAGAGGTTTTTGTGGCAGGAGGCCACTGGACTACTTACTAAGGCTCTCCTATTTGCTTTGGCTTGACCAATGTCGGGAAACATCGACATATATTTATTTGGGGAGTTTGGGCAGGATTTTGTTTTATTTTCCTTTTAACAGATTATGTGAGATATCGGTATTATATCCACCCATGTGGACAGATATCAAATTTATTTACGTTTTATGTATAATTATTTTAAATAGCCTTTTCATATAGAGATGCCATTAATTAGTTGACATGATGGTGGCTGTAAAGAGGGAGTATATAGGGAGAGGATGATCATATTTACTGTGGACACAGCAGTGTCAAAGGTGGCATATGATGTTTAGTTCCAAAATTTTATTACATGTAATGGTAGAGGACGTTTCTTATATAAATATTATGGAAGTCAAAGCCATCCAGATTCCATTCTGCATCCGACGGCAAAATACACAGAGAAACACAAATATCTGGCTCCGTACTAAAGTTTAATCTGTCCTTTCAGCATATTTCTCTCAAGAGCCAGCCCTTGATATCACCACCTACCGATATCTAAAACTTGTTATCTGACGCCGCTATACAAAGTGTAATGCAGCATTATCTACCGAATATTAACATCTTTATATCATGCCCTGAATTAAAGAAACAGACCTTTTATTTGACCACTACTTCGCATTTCATTCTCCCTCCCCTACCTCCCCTTCCTACCCTCCCTCACTCCACCCTCTCACCATCACTCGTCCCCCCACCCACCTTCCCTTCTCTCTGGCCTCTCCCTCCTACCCCCTCTTACTCCACTGTGACCTGCTGCGCATAAAGGAGCCAGCCTAAGGCACGGGATACCGTAGGATAGATGATTATTTATGACCACGACTGTACATCTCTTGTTTCTTTGTTTCATACTTTTGTATCCCTACCTCCTAACAATCATTTTCTAATGAAATATTTGTTTTTCTAGTTTCTGATCATTTGGTGGAAGCTAGCCACAATGTATGCTGCTAGCAAATTAACCCGTCACCAGCTACATTCCCTAGGTGTCACCCCCACCTACCTGTTTGCACCCACGCATTTGTTCATGCTTTGACAAATTTTCCTCCATGGACCTATTTTCCCCCATTGATCTAATACCTATGGGGCAATCTGTTTCCATAGACCTCTTTTTCCTCGTGGACCTATTTTCCCTCCTGAGATCTATCTTCCTCATGGACTTTTTTTTCCCCTTGGACCAATTTTCTCCCATGGAGCTACTTTCTCCCATGGAGATTTTTTTTTTTTTTTAATGGACATTTTTTTCCCACTTGCATATTTTATATATGGACCTATTTTCCCCAGGGGCTTATTTTCTAAGCTGGAACAATGTTTCACCATGGACCTATTTTCCAGTCATTGCCCTTATATGGAGTGAGACAACAAAGATCCGTGAAGTTCCACCGGTTTGACAAGACGTCCGAGTGATACCGTAATTTTTTCGCCTTTATCTCGCGTACTGTACCGCAAAAGACACTCGAATTATCTAGAAAACATCTCAAGTTGTTACGAGGCGTATTAGTGCCTAACAAGCACGTATACAAGACTTTTCGTTTCAGAGTTATGGCTGAGGAGGAAAGGCAAATCAAAACTGACAATTTTGCGATCAGAGTTTGCGGCTCCTGCGAATGTTAGCGGGACTTTGTGAGTAGCTTTGCACTTAAACAGCAAAGGTCTTTCAGTTTGTATGTATGAAACTGGTACTTTGCAAGCGTTTTGATGTGAGGGGCCCCTATGCCTTATGGTTGTGATGTCACTGGAATCTGGGCCAACACTACATAGTAAGTGCTACTCTACTTACAGATTCGTGTTGTGGTAGGAAGGTGTGCCCACTATCCACACTTTCGATGCAGAGCTTCCTCTGGGTGACTTTACACTGACTGACAAGCAAAATAAATTCCTGTAAACCAGCAAACCACTTAGTACATTGGATGATAACTAAGTAACTAAATAGTATCTGGTGTTTTAGTGGTTTAATGCATTCCGACAAGATTGAGCCTGTAAGGTTTTATATCCAGGGAAAAATTAGAGGTTATTGATCACATAATAATTATCATTTACGGGAAAGGCAGATTGGTCACTTTCTCATTAAATGTCAGGACTGAGTAGCATAGCCACTGGCACTTATGCTCCTGACAGGGCAGTGAAAGGATAGGTGGGTGCATGAAAGAATGAATTCTGGCAGGCGATCTTGTTCAGCTGAAAATTGAACCATACTACTGAAGAGAAAAGAAGTGTCCATTAAATCCTCTGATACGATGTTTCTTCTCATCCATTTTTCTTGTGAATGACAGCTCATATATTTATTATGGTGTAATCTTTAACTTCAGTAGTAGACACTGTATCCGAGAATTTCCTATTACATTTTCAATCTCCAGACAATTTTATTCAGATTATGAGACCTTTCATACTGGAAAGTTAATCTGTGGACTGGGGTCTGGGGGACGCAAAAGGTCTGATGTGCTGCAATATTGCCAATTATGCAGTCTGCTTCAAATATACATCGACGCCTTGGAAAAAGTATTACACACACAATTCTGTGAAATATTTTTGCTTTCCTCACGATGGGTATGGAGTTAGAGTGGTCAGAAATTACCCATTTGGCGTGAAACTGGTAACACACTCTTGTGAAAGCTTCAGTAACTTGTCAGTTAGTTCAGTAAGTCATTACTTGATTATGCCCTGTTACTTTTGATAATTTATTTTCTATTAAACTCCTTTCTCACGGCCTCTATGGGCTTTGCATTCACTTTTTTTTATATAAAAAATCGTATGAGACAGGTTTAAGCTTTCATCAGGTGCCAGCTCCATGGTAAATGGAAGAGGATGTGCATGACATGTTCATAGTAGCTACTCTTTGTTTTGAGGCTTAACCTATGGATGGAAATGAGAAATTATGGAAATCCTAATATCACATTTTAAAAAAGAAAGTAACGCTGCTCCTACGAGAAACTTCGTGGGGCGTTATTAACCAGCCGCGTCCCGGAGACGTGAATTCACCTCCTCATATGATGTGCACTCATATCCCGGAGACGTATATTAACGCGGCAACATTGCAAGGACATTGCAAGGTCCCTAATTTGCACAATTTTCAATTTTCGTGAGTGATTTTTGGCACGTATACACGGGACACCTTCCTCTACAAGATGCCAGGCAGGGACAATGCCTTACCCAACATGACCTCCTCCCCCCCCTGCATGACCTTTTCTCAGCAATTCACCTGTTATCAGTGACCTGGCCAGTAAAGCCATGTCATGCCACGGTACGAAATGCAGGGCCAGAGTGATTCCCCAGTCGATGACAATGTGGAGGACAAACATTGGAGGAAGAAACAGTCAGAAATGATGATCAGGTAATGTGGCAAAAAAAGGTCAGGAATGGTGATGATTTAGTGAGTGAAACAATGCTTATAATGCCCATATTACCGTTTGAAAACCAATATACTCTCGTACTACATATAAATTCGTACCAAATAAATAAATACTGTTTATGAGTGGTGTAGAATAGTTATCCTCCCATTGAACTCGTTTTCTTTGCAGCCAGCCTGATAGAAAACCCTGTAAGGTAAGGACGTACTCCTACCTGGATCGAGTATTTTAAACCTCAGGTGAGCGATTTCTCTATGAATTTTCGATATTTCTCACCAAAAGCGGATGTTTGAGCCCAAAAAAAAAAAAAAGGTCCAAAAAAGTCGGGACTGGGGCGTACCACTGCCCAGAAAACGTCGGGATGGGGCGGGTTAAAACACTCATAATAGGTAGATTTCATGGCCCCGGAGTTGATTCCTATGGGTTTAGTCGCTCACCAACATAGTCTTCACTTTCAGCTTCACTACCTAGAGACTTCTGTATGGCGACCGGGTATTAGCAAGATATAAAATAAAAATTAATAAATACTTCCTCTGTCACATGGTCCATTGATGTGTGTTTTGTTTTTATGCGAGGAAGAAGGAACCAAAGGCTGAGCCTGCAAAAACGCTCCTTCAAAGAACAAAAACAAAAACAATACAAAGGAGTACCAAATTCAAGATCCATTCATTTCGAGATGCCTGGACACACTGCGTTTGAAAGATTGGAGACCATAGGAAGTAGGAAATACAGACAGAGGGAGACAGTTCCAGAGCTGACCTGTTGCATAAATGAAAGACTAGGAGTAACGGTTAACTCTTGCATTAGAGAGCTGGACAGAAAAGGGATGAGAGTTTGTTGCTAGACGGTGCTACGCACCCGTCATAGAGGTGGAGGGATGTAAGCAGACAGTTCAGAGGAGCAGTGACCATTGAAGTAGCAATAGAAAAAAGATAAAGAGGCAACAGTGCAGCAAAGAGACAGGTTGAAGGGAGCCAGTAAGAGGAGGAGAGTTGATGAGATGAATAGCCTTTGACTCCGTCCTATTGAGAAGAGCTGTATGTGAGGAGCCTCCCCACACATGAGAGTTGTACTCTAAACAGGGGCGAATAAAACCCGTGTAAAAAGTCAAGCACTATGCAGGGGTAAAGAAGGTATGGAGTCGGCTTAGCACACCTAATCTCTTGGAAGCAGATTTTACAAGAGATGCAATATGATCTTTCCAAGATAAGTCCCGTGTGAATGAAACCCCAAGCATATTCAAGGATGATGCAGGATTGATCTGGGTATTATTAATCATTAGTGGGTACTCCTGTGGAAGATTTTGATGGGTTGATAGGTGTAAAAACTGAGTCTTTGATGCATTAAAACAACGAGATAATTTTTACCCCAGTCAGAGATATAAGCCAAGTCAGACTGTAATTTGCAATACTTTGGTGATAGAAACTCTGTGTACAAACAGCTAGATAAGGAGTTTATTACGAGCTCACAGCAAAATAGTCTGCCCTACTTGAATGTCTGCTATGAACTGAACAGTGGCGCCGTGTTCCCAGGCGTGGGGCCCTGGGAAAGCGTGCTAGGTCAGCAAGTTTAGTGGGGGCATGTATGCATTGGGGGGGGACATATATACATCGGGGGTAGACATATTGTGGAGGGGGTACACTACTCCCTCGGGTAGCTGAGATGGTGTCTCCTGACACCAGGAGTTAAATGGTGTTTGATTATAATATTATGGCAAGGTCGGAGAGGTTTGTACAAGGGATAAGTATAATACAGGGGCAGTAGGGGAGACATGGCCATGTTGAGGGGAGGGAATTAGAAGGATATATACAGATAAGATATACAAGGATGAATAGGTATGCGTCCAGTAAGGGTCGAAGTTATACATAGATATAATGGGGATTGTACAATAATAGTTTGATACATGATAAACAAAGAGTAGATATGAGAGTTCTGTTGTTGTTCTTCGTTCTTTTTTTTTTTTTTTTTGTATTTTCTGTAGGATACACTGTCACTCAGTAATGCATTAAAGAAATACCATCATTTTCTAGTAGGCAGAGCTCTGTTCACAGTTTGATTAATTGTCAGATGGCATTGGTAGTCACTGAAGGTGAGGGCACTAAGTACGGGGAGTTTCTACGTCGTGTGTAGGGCATACTATGCCTGTAGCGACTCTGATTTCCTGGAGTCGACGTTCCATTTTTCTGACACAACAATGCACTGCACATATGATGAGTAGAAAACCTATGAAAGCGATAACCACAGGGGGAAACACAACTGTTGGATGAACCCATGAACGGCTGAAGGCCAGAGAAAATTGATCCATAATGAAATCACTGTCATTGAGGAATGTTAGCATGCACAAGTTAGGGGAGGTGATGGTAATGTTGGCAGATGGTAAGGTGGAAGGCATGTCGATTGGTTGAAAGATGTCATAGGAGTGTTTACGGACAGCTTGGTGATAGCGAGTGGTGTAAGTGATGACGGACTCTGATTTGACGGTACAATAGTCTGGTGCTTTGTAGAGACCACTAGTGGGGACGGATCAAACCGAAGAACCAGGACACATGATTGTGACAGAGATGGGAACAGCAAAGAATAAGTACTGGACATGTTTGAGGTGAACATGGTGGACCGGGAGTTCAGGAGCTGGTACAATAGAACAGGCCGAGTAGATGGAATGGTTGCGAACTAAAGCAGACTCACAGGGTGTAGCACTGCTAGGGAAGATAGCGGAAAGGTGGGCAGCACAGAGACGAGAGGTCGGAGTAAGGGAGGAACATTTCTGGAGGTCTGTGGAAGAAAGGAAGGCAACTGAAAGATGATCATGGGAGAGGAGGAAATATTCTGAAGGAACAGATACTTGTAACAAGGAGTTGTTGAGGCGGAAAGGGAAGGGAATGATGTGGAAAAGGTTAAAGGTTATGGCAGAACGGAAAGGAATATGGACGACGACGTATGTGGTGAGAAGAGTGGCTTCGAGAATAGGATAATAGTATTCGAGGGAGGAGTAGGGGAGGACCGGGGATAGACCGAAGGTGGAGTGAGCCCATTCCAGGACAGAACGGAGAGCTGAGACAGGTACTAAGTCAGCAGTGACACGTCCATTGATAGCATCGACCAGGATACGAACCAAGGTAGAGACTTGAGACAGGAGAGAGTCAATGGCCAGTTGGAGATTATCCATGTTGAGTTTGAGGTAGAAGAACTGAGAGATAACGTTGAGATCTGAAAGATGTTGTTGTAAGATATCGGTGAAGTTGTTTAGAGTGGATGTGACTTCATTGAGGTGGGTCGTAAGCTTCTGTAACATAGTGTGGCCGTGGAGAGACAGCTGGGCAGAGAGGAGAGTGGCTGAGGACGAGACTGGAGCAATATGTTGGATGAGTCTTAAGTCGAGATGGGAAGAGATGCTGCGATGAGTCACCGGCAGGGAGTGGCGGTCCTAGGAGGCTCACGTAATTCAGACCACATGTGAGTGAAGGCAGGGTGTGGCGGCGATGGGGCCGGTGGTGGGTTGTGAGGGCAGATGTTGGTTCAGTGCAGGTGTAGAGCTGTTGAGTTGCAAATGCAGAGAATGGCGGTGGTCAGACAGTGGGCAGACAATGATAAGGGCGTCGTGGGGGCAGGATGTATGATGAATTCGGAACAGGTGCTGGGAACAGGTGCAACAGGTGTGTAGGTCGGCGATGGTGACACTTGCGGGCAGGAACAAGGTGTTTGGGTGGGGTTGTTGGAGAGGTGAGCACTGGTGAGAGAAATTGTACACCCGGAAAGCACAGCCAGGTATTACACCACGAAAGGCACTGAAGAGGGGTGAGGCTGTGAGATGCGAGATGTCGTGTATCTGTTGGTGTCACTAAATACTGTAGGAGGCGGTCAGAATCTGATGGTCCGAAACACCGCTGCTACCAAATGTAACTTGCAATACTTTGGTGATAGAAACTCCGTGTACAAACAGCTAGATAAGGAGTTTATTACGAGCTCAATGTAAAATAGTCTGCCTGTCTTGAATGTCTGCTATGAACTGAACAGTGGTGCCGTGTTCCCAGGCGTGGGGCCCTGGGAAAGCGTGCTAGGTCAGCAAGTTTAGTGGGGGCATGTATGCATTGGGGGGAGGACATATATACATCGGGGGTAGACATATTGTGGAGGGGGTACAAGACATTAGGTGTGCCATAGCCTCATCCCTTGTTTGTTGAAATAACTGCTGAGATGGACGTTGTGTGACCCGAATGGAAAGGTGAAAGGTGGATTCATCAGCGTATGAGTGGATAGGATTAGATATACAGCTTAGAAGATCATTAATGAATAAAAGAAAGTGAGTTGGTGATAAGACAGAACCGTTAGGAACACCACTGTTGATAGATCTAGGAGAAGAATGATGGCCGTCTACAACAGTGGCTATAGAACGACCAGAAAGGAAGCTATAGATGAAGGCACAGATACAAGGATAGAAACTGTACAAGGGCAGTTTGGAATTTAAAGATTTATGCCAGACTCGATCTAAAGCCTTTGAGATGTCAAGTGCATTGGCAAAGCTTTCGCCAAAGTCCCAAAAGGAGGATGACCAGGAGTCTGAAAGGTAGGTGAGAAGATCGTCGGTGGAAAGTCTCTGATGGAACCCATACTGACGATCAGAAAGAAGGTTGTGATAGGAAAGATGCTTTAAAATTTTTCTGTTAAGAATCGACTCGAAAACTTTTGAGACACAGGATGTTAAAGCAATTGGAAGATAGTTAGAGGGTTGGGAATGGTCACCCTTCTCTGTGACTGGCTGAATGAGAGCAAACTTCCAGCAAGAAGGAAAAGCACAAGTTGAAAGACAAATGTGAAAGAGTTTACCTAGCAGGGTGTAAGCACAGAACCACAGTTCTTGAGGACAACAGGAGGGACTCCATCAGGCCCATATGCCTTGTTAGTATTGAGGCCAGTGATGGCAGAAAATACAGCAACTGAAGAAATTCTAATGTCAGTCATGAGGAAGTCAGAGGGGGGAAGTGATGGAGAATTAGCACCGGAATCATCTAAGGTGGAATTGGAGGAGAAAGTCTGAGCAAACAGTTCTGCTTTATTAGTAGAAGAAATAGCTAAAGAGCCATCAGAATAGAAAAGAGGAGGGAAGGATGATGAGGTAAAGTTGTTAGAAAGATTTTTGGTAAGGTGCCAGAAGGAGAGGGAAGAATTCGAGTCAGAGTGTTGAGAGCATTTAGTACAGATGAAATTAAGTTTAGCAGAGTGAAGAACAGACTTAGCATGATTCCTGGCAGAAATATAAAAAAGATGTGATTCAGGGGTGGGTTGGCCCCGGTACCTGTCATAGGCCCTCTCCTTGTTGTGGATAGCATTAGAACATGAGTGATTAAACCAAGGCTTTCTTGCATTAGTCGAAGGATATGAGAAAGAAATGTATGCTTCGATGCCCAAGAGAATAACCTCTGTAATGCGCATGGCACATTCAGATGGCTCCCGGCCATGGAAGCAATAATCATTCCAGGGAAAATCAAAGAAGTACTGCCTGAGGGCCTCCCAATCCGCAGCTCCAAAGTGCCATAGACAACGTCTCTTCGAAGGATCCGCAGGCCGTACCGGAGCAATAGGACAGGTTAAGGTAACAAGGTTATGATCGGACGAGCCCAACGGAGAGAAGAGATTAATAGTGCAAGCAGAAGGATTAGTTGTAAGGAAGAGGTCAAGTATGTTGGAGCTCTCTCCAAGGCGGTCAGGGACACGGGTAGGGTGCTGTACAAGCTGCTCTAGGTCGTTTAGGATAGTAAAGATGAAGGCTTGTTCAGCAGGTGGATCAGTGAAAGGAGAGGAGAGCCAAAGGTGGTGGTGAACATTGAAATCTCCTAGAATGGAGATTTCAGAGAAAGGAGAAATAGATAGAACATGTTCCATCGTAGAAGTGAGATACTCGAAGAATTTTTGATAGTCAGTAAAATTGGGAAATAAGTAAACAGCGCAGATATATTTCGTCAGAGAATGACGAGAGACCCGAAGCCAGAGAGTAGGGAATTTAGAAGAATCAAGTTCGGAAACACGAGAACAAGATAGGTCGTTGCGTACATATACGCAACATCCACCTTTGGCTTTGAAATGAGTGTAGAGATAGAAGGAGGATACAGAAAAGGGTTTGCTGTCAGTTACCTCAGACAGCTGAGTCTCAGTAAGGAAGAGAAGGTAAGGTTTAGAGGAGGAGAGGTGGTGTTCGACAGACAGAAAGTTAGAGGAAAGGCAGTGAATATTGCAGAAATGAAGAAGAAGGGAGTCAGACAGTGGATCCAGGCATCTCAAAGAGTCGTCACTGGGAGAGGGGCGGATGATGGGGGCATTTATGCCCTCCCCCCCCGGGGGACTCCGAGGCATGATTTGTTGCAGCCATGTTTATTTTTTAATTTTGAAGAGGAAGTGTAGTGTGTACTGTGCATGTAGTTTGGTGTAGACAGTTAGAGAAACATGTACTGGAGAGCATGCTGGCCTACTCTCTGTGTTACTGAAACTCTAAAAAAGTTCAGCAAAGGGGGATGGTCAGGAACTAGTTCTGGGGGCTGATGAAACGGAAGCTCCAGCTCTCCCTGTCATCAGCTTTCCATCCACCTTAGGAGTACTGCCCTGCACGACTGGTGCTACAGTGTGTGTGTGTGTGTGTGTGTGTGTGTGTGTGTGTGTGTGTGTGTGTGTGTGTGTGTGTGTGTGTGTGTGTGTGTGTGTGTGTGTGTGTGTTTATTCTGATAATTGTTGAGCCCTTGAAGGAAAATAAGAGGATAACTACTGTATGTGCAGTGAGCTGGATAATCCTGCAAGGGGAGTCATGATAACAAGCATATCTCTCTCTCTCTCTCTCTCTCTCTCTCTCTCTCTCTCGTTAAATGCTGTCTCTGCGTGCTTGAATTCCAGTGCTTGTTTAAAATAATGTGTTCCAAACCAGAACTGAATATCCTGTTTCAAGTGTCGAAAGAGTTGATCAGATAGCTTTATTTTATTCTCTACTCAATTGATACTTGATTTGGAGTTGACCCTGAATTAACCAGCAACAACGAAAGGATCAAAGTGTAACAAGTGACTCAAATTAATTTCATAGTACTAATGTCATTCACAATCCAAATCTAAAGGAAGAATTATGGTACCTAATATTCATATTGCAATGCCAATTAGAAGTTCGCATTTGAACACCAGGTAGACTATTGTTAGTGCTAATGATGCTTTTTTTTTTTTTTTTTTTTTTTTTTTAGCTGTAGTTGTTCTTGATAGTGTTATTTTCGATGCTGAAGCCTGAGCTACAGTGACCAAGTCTGCATCTTTGCATGTGTTGTATATACTCGTATATCTCAAAATGCATCATGAATACTTCATTTCCTTGCTATCGTAATTATTACTTCCGATTTTATTTAGATAATATTGATGGTATTGTGGCTGTTACTGTTGCTGTTGCTGTTACATATAGACATATAGTTTCCTGCTATAACTATGTTCAGTTGTCCCTTTACACATCAGGAGCTTCGAACTTACAGCGGACCGAGTTCTAACCTGCTTTATTATTTATATTATTATTATTACCATTACTATTACCGGTAGTAGTAGTAGTAGTAGCAGTTGTAGTAGTAGTCGTAACAGCAGTGGTAGTAATGGTAATAGAAGTAGTGTACTTCCCGCATCAACCATGTTAAATTGTGAAAAGTACAGCACATTTAAGTTTATGAATGTATGAAAATTTTGAGAATTGTTAGTACATCATAAACATAGTTAAAATTGATTAAATAGAAAGACGTGTCCACACTATAACTTGAGGAAGGCCACAAGATGTTCGTGGTAGCGTTGACTCTTCAGCTTAATACGAGACATCCCAATTCTTGACTCTGCTGAGGATTTTCCATTCTGTTTTTTGAGAAGGAGAGTATAGTCACGAGGAATGTCGATGAAACACATAACTGTAGATGATAAACCTTTATCACATCGCTGTATCTCCATACATACTAGTTGGCACCAGGGAGATTGGACTTGTTCCAGGTCAGGGCAAGACTTCAGAAGTACTTGAAACCCAGACAATGGCCATGCGGGACCCAGTCTCAAAAGTTGAATTCTGTGCCAGAACTTGGGTGAAGTACACTCCCAGACTTACACCCCAGAAAGTGTTAAGAGCCTTCAGGCAGTTTCAAGGAAATTACTGAGGTGAAACTATTATACTTCATGTGAAAAATAATAATGTCTATGAGAGTATTTCAAGGACTTAAAATAATTCAGCTGCCCTCTGACCACCCTAACCTGTACTTTTTAGTGATACTGCACAGGATAAGAACTCATCACACTTATTTCATAATAACAAAATAATTCTTAATATCAGAATGCTGTAAGAGAGTGCGTAGTTTTACTCTAGGGTGGCAGGCTGCTGACACTGCTGTTCTGCACCTCCTCACACAGCTGTTTTGTATCTCTTCCCATACCTCACAATTTTCATGGCAAATTTCACTTTCAAAAAATTACTAGTATTGTTTTAATATTATCAAAATACCTTGTAATAGGGCTAGGAGAAGGAAAAGCTCCAGGCTGAAGGACGCAATGTTGCCCCTTAGAAATCAAAACAGAGAGAGAGAGAGAGAGAGAGAGAGAGAGAGAGAGAGAGAGCATCTGTCCTCTCAGGGAAGCTCTCAACCTTCCCCAGAAAATTTTAACATGTCTATGATATTTCCTGTTGGGAATGTCGATAAACATCACAAAATACATAGGAGCATACTGGTAATAAATTAGTTTCATGCGTCATAGTTCAACTGAAAAGAAAATACTGAATCGATGTGAAGAATTCATAACGTCACCATAAAAGTGCATAAAAACATGGGATATGGTGTAAGGAGTAAAAATAGTATCTATCTATATACCTAGGCTGCTTCCCCCAAGGAAAGGGAGGTAGCCGAGACAGGACGACACATTCCCCATTTACTCATCCATTCAAACACATTCATTCGCATCTTAGCCCCAAAGGGGGGAACGGACAGATCCTCACCGCACCACACCGCACAAAGGTCAACTGCACAATGCAATCAGTGACATCCGCAGCAGGGCCGACAGCAGAGCTGGTTTACCCCTGCCACATCATAACAGACCCATCCCCTTACCCGCACCTGACCTGACTAGCTTATCAGACCAAATGTGGGAGAATATCCCCTCAGGGCTGCGTCATCACTTATTCATTCACATTTTCTCTCCATTTATTTCTGTCACGCACAGCCACTCTTCCTTGCTCAACAGACATCCCTCTCGCATCCAGCGCTCTCTTCACATTGTCCATCCATCCTATTCGTGGCCTTCCTCTCAGCCTTACACCTCTCACATTAGATCTAGTTATCTTTTTCACCAATCGCTCATTATCCATTCTCTCCATATGCCCAAACCATCGCAACACTCTCTGCTCAATTCTACCAGCCATCTCCCTAACAACTCCAGTTCTCCTTCGCACTTCATCATTTCGCACTTGATCCATACGCGTCACTCCACACATACTCCTCAGAAACCTCATCTCCATTACATTCAAACTTTTCCTCTCTGCTACACCCATATTCCATGTTTCAGCCCCATATAACGCAGTCGGTACCACAACACCCTTATACAGCCTTCTCTTTACATCCATTCTAAGCAAACGACATCTAAACACTTTTTTCATTCCTCCCAGCACCTTTCCTACCTCATTTATTCTAATATTCACTTCTGCATCTATTTTTCCATCCACAGCAACATGTGACCCTAGATAGTAAAAATACTATTGACATATATTTTCAAACTGTACAGTAGTAATAACAGTAGCAATAGTAGTAGTAGTAGTAATAGTAGTAGTAGTAGTAGTAGTAGAAGTAACGGTAGTAGTAGTCACAGTAGTAGTAGTAGTAGTAGTAGTAGTAGTAGTGGTGGTAGTAGTAGTAGTAGTAGTAGTAGTAGCAGCAGCAGCAGTGGTGGTAGTAGTAGTAGTAGTATAAGTAATAGTAATAGTAGTAGTAGTAGTAATAGTCATAGTAGTAGTAGCAGCAGTAGTAGTAGTTGTACAACAAGAATTCATATATAATTTATAATTCATTTGACAAGGTCTCTCAGAGTTCACAAACGGTTTCCAAACGATAACGAAAGTACTGAACAAATCTGGAGGCTTTTGCTTATTATCGAGAGACTATAATGAAACTTTTAAGGCCATCATTCATGCCTTGACACACTTTCAAGATAATGGAATGAAGCTTTCGATCCACTGTGTTTCAGTTTTGACAGTAACATAACCTTTGATCCCAGCTCATTGGAAGCTGATGCATCTGCGAGTAAAGCGTTTGAGCTCACCTCTAGGTTTTGACACATTTTTGAGGCAACACAGTGCAACTTTATACATTGGTCCTAAATAATACCAACTCCACTCACAAAATATGCCATCTTAAATTCCAGTACACAGTCTCAAATCCTGATATATATACATCAAAGTAACAACTTGCACAGACTGCACTCCCAACACATACACACTTCAACTCAAAGACAAACACGGAGAGGGAGAGGAAGGGAGTGGGGAGGGGGACAACCCGAAATAAGCATTCAAACACCAATAAATGTTTGAGTGCATGGCTCAGCGAGGTTAAACCACCTGGTTCGTTTTGCAACCTGTCATACACACATTGTCTGCAGTCCAGGGTGATGTGCACTACTGCTGGTTGGCTTCTGTGTGTGTGTGAGAGAGAGAGAGAGAGAGAGAGAGAGAGAGAGAGAGAGAGAGAGAGAGAGAGAGAGAGAGAGAGGGAGAGAGAGAGTTGTACCGTCCCATCGTCTTTGTCCTGTTTGTCCTCCATTCCCTGTGAGAAATCTTTCAAGAGAACTATTTCTTCTGCAAGTTCTTTCACATCTGCTCGAGCCACACCTGTTCTCCACACTCATTTGAACCATGTGCACCGTTTCTACTTTCGAGATACGTAGTTTATTAATGTTACTTGTCAGAACGTTCATGTCAAATCAGTGCAAGCTTCTAGTCTTTACATTGCTACAAACTGTTATCCCATACATTCAAATTCTCTTTCTACATACCCAACATGCCAACTTTATGCCTTTCGTCAATATAACTTTGAAATCATTGTACCTTTTAATATCTCTTCTACCTTCCCTATTCATAAGTTAAATATTACAAATTCTCAGTTGGAGATGATTGATTACCTAAACAGCTCTGACTTCATGAATATTCAGATGTCTCATTTCCTTCACAACTCTTTTTTGAACCTTAATAGTGAGTACCCTTATATCTTGTTCACCCTTGCAGGATTTTTGGTCATAACAGTACTTGGTCACTACTCTCTCTGACGTATGTAACAATGACTCCATGAACTTAGAAATGCTAAAAAGTAAGTTTCAGTAAAATTTGTTAAATATGGAAATGATGTGAAAAGTATGCTGCTTGATTCCGGATTTACAGTGGGAGTATGGCAGCATCTGGCTCACTACCATCCACAACCCAAACACCACCGTCAGCGCCAAGAATACCACTAACGGCAGCACCACGGCATCCACCTGCACTGGTGCACAGCTGCTGAACCGGACACCATACAGAGAGAGAGAGAGAGAGAGAGAGAGAGAGAGAGAGAGAGAGAGAGAGAGATGAATGTATATACATACATACATGCAGGGAAAAAGGAACCAAGGCTAGAAACCCACAAACTATTCCTTCCAGGAAAGAAAGAAAAGAAAATGAGAGCCAACTCAAGACCCATTCAGTTCGAGATGCCTGGACACACTGCGTTTAAAAGACTGAAGGTCATAGGTAGTAGGAAATACAGACAGAGGGCAAAAGTTCCAGAGTTGGCCTGATGCATACATGAAGGACTGGGAGCAACGGCTAACTCTTGCATTAGAGAGTTGGACAGAAAAAGTATGAGGGTTTAATACTAGGCGCATGCTACATACTGTACCTGCTGTAGTGATTTAGGGATGACAGCAGGCAGTTCAGAGGAGCGGTGACCACTGTAATAACGACAGAAATGAGATAAAGATACAACAGTGCGACGAAGAAATAGAGGTTGAGGGAAGCCAGTAAGAGAAGTATTAATAAGGCGAAAAGTCTTTAACTGAACCATATTCTGAATAGCTGCATGTGGAAAGCCTCCCAACACAAGAGAGATGTACTCTACACAGGGGCGAATAAAACCCATGTACAAACTCAGCATCCATGCAAGGGTAAAGCAAGCAGAGTCGGCTTAGCACACCCAGTCTTATATATATATATATATATATATATATATATATATATATATATATATATATATATATATATATATATATATATATATATCGTTTCGTTCCGTTTTGAAAGGCTCCAACACGATTGCATGCGTTGGCCTTGGTCACCTAATGGCGGCTTTCCATGCTGCACGATCTATTCCAGCCTCCCTGTTCAGTCCCTTAACCCTGAGGTCACACTTAATGACCTCGTCCCATGTCTTTCTCGGTCTATCGCTCATAACCCCACCACCAATATTAACATTTCTCACCTTCCTCACTCAATTATCATCCCCCATCCTCTCCACATGCCCAAACCATCTCAAACTACCTCTCCTCATCACAACACCAATACACTCCAGTCCCATCCTACCTCTCAACTCTTCCATCGTAAACCCAGCCCCCCCAGACCTTGCACGCAGGGACTCACTACACATCCACCTAATCATTGTCATTTCTGTACGTCTGAGCCTGTGAATATCCTCCTTTACTGCCCAGGTCTCACTACCATACATCATTACACTCCTAGCACATGCTGCATACAAAGACCCCTTAGCACGTAGGGAGAGTCCTCTTAATGTCAGGAGAGGCAACAGCTCTCTGTACTTCTTCCAACCACTTATCACCTTAGCCACAGAGCTAGCTCCAGCTCCACCTCCAGCACACAACATGTCTCCCAAATAACAATACTCTTCCACACACTCAAGAGATTCACCAGCAAGTTCAAGCCTTTCATGCCTGACAATCTCCACCTGCTCTCCCTGACACGCTGTACACATAAAATCAGCATTATCTCGAAGTCTACCTCTGATACCACTACATCTTTTGTGCACTCATTTATCACAAACACCGCAGAAGATGGAATTACTTCCCAAGCCCTTGTGGCAAACTGCACATGGCCACTCTCCCTCGTCTTTGACAGTACCGCCATCAGCCCTAGATGTCATCACTTATGTTTTATCTGCATTTACCCTTAAGCCCTTGTGCCCCATACCATCTCTCCACCTCCCTTTCGTTCTCTGCAATCAACACCAAATCATCAGCATACAACATCTCCCATGGGAGTCCGTTTCTGAAGTCATGTGAGAGGGCTTCAAGTACCATGACAAACAACATGGGACTCAAAACTGACCCCTAATACACACCAACGTTCACGGAAAACTCGTCACTCAAATCTCCATTCACTTTTACCTGGGTGCGAGCACCCACATATATAGCCATAACCACCCTAACCAGCCACTCCTCCAAGCCATGCTTTCTCGTTGCCCACTTCACCACCTCTATAGGACCTCTGTCAAAGGCCATTTTCAAATCAATAATAACAAAATACAGATCCCTTTTCTTACCAATATATTTTTCCTGAAGCTGTCGAACAATGAAAATGGCATCAGTGGTCCCCCTACCTGGCATAAACCCAAACTGCATCTCACCAATATTCACTCTTTCTCTAATTATACCTTCTAAAACTCTCTTCATTACCTTCATTATCTGATCTATAAGCTTTATACCTCTATAATTTCCTCTTTCCAGAGCATCATCCTTCCCTTTATACACAAATACAGTTACACTCTTCAGCCAATCATCTGGAACAACACACTCATAAATACTCATATTTATCAGGTCAGTGACTAACCTTACCCCTATAATATTTCGTGAGGCCTTCAACATTTCGGCAGTTAACCCAGACACACCTGCTGCCTTCCCCACTTTCATCCTGCCTATTGCCTCACTCACAGTAGCAGCATCAATATATATATATATATATATATATATATATGTGTGTGTGTGTGTGTGTGTACTTTATGTATGAAACTTTAATTAATAAGCACATTGTTAAACATCTAGACAATATGGTGTTCGCCACGAATGATCCACCATTGACACTCAATCTCTTAACTCATACCATCCATCAATCAATTGATCTGTTTGGAGAAACTCATGCAGTAGCTCTTGATATCTCTAAAGCTTTCGACAGCATATGGCACCGTTCCCTGATGTCCAAACTCCCTTGCTATGGACTAACGTCTTTTGTTCCTTTGATTTCTTCATATTTTAGTGACAGGAAAATAAGAGTAAAAGTAGATGATGTATATTCCAATTTCCACTCAATTAATGCCGGCGTGCCGCAGGGATCAGTTCTGGCGCCAACCCTATTTCTGGTTCATATTAATGATCTCTTATCTGTCACCCACAATCCCATTCACTCATATGCAGATGACTCAACACTACATAGTTCATTCACACTCAGACATCCATTTACTAAGTCTAATATCTCTACCTCTCAACTCAGTACAGCCATCTCCATAAATCAAGTTCTATCTACAATCAGTGAATGGGGACAAAACAACCTTGTCTCTTTTAATGCTAGTAAAACTAAATATATACAGTTTACTAATAGACAGATATTGCCAGATTCGTACATTACCTTCAGTGCTACTAATATTCCCATCTCCAAAAAAATTGAAATTCTTGGCGTCTCACTTAACAGTGCCCTCAGCTGGACTTCTCATGTCAGATCACTTGCTAAAACCGCCTCAAAGAAACTTGGATTATTGTACAGAGTCCGTAACTTCTTTGCCGATGAGCAGTTAGCTATAATCTATAGGAGTCATGTGCACTCTCAGCTTGAATATTGCTCACCCTTGTGAAATGGTTGTGGAGAGGTTGCATTAAGACAACTAGACAAAATTCAGAACAAAGCTGTTAGAATCATTAACAACCCTGCCATTACATATAAACTACCTCCCCTGCAAGTAAGAAGGAATGTTGTCTCCCTTGCATTATTTTACAGATATTTTTTTGGCAAATGCTCAGACGAAGTTGCGTCCATGGTGCCACCTCTCCATGCCTTCCCTCGTGCTACACGGACATCTGGTAGCGCTCATGACTGGAATGTCACTCAGCCATATTGCAGAACTTCTGCCTATCAGAATTCTTTCATTCCCCGAACTGCATCTCTCTGGAACTCGCTTCCCCAGAGTTGTTTCCCTCCAAATTTCAACCCACAACTGTTCAAGTCTAACTGTTACAGATATATTATGAACAGAGGACACCAGTAATCTGGTGTATGGATTATTTGTTTTTCTTTACTCATTTTTTTTTCCTTCCTCCGTTCTGCTATTTATAGGAAATAATATATATATATATATATATATATATATATATATATATATATATATATATATATATATATATATATATATAATTTTTTTTGTAAAAATAAAAAGACCTAAACTAACTACCCTAAAACTAATAACCTAACAGACAAACTGCTAACCTATACTAAATCCTAAAAATACAAATAGCTCGACCTACGCTAATGGTAAAAATACCTCGACCAAGAGAACACCATCGACTGCAGATACAGTATGTAATGCCTCTCTACATTACACACCTGCACTCATCTCCTGTTGACTGTCAGTCGAGGCACCGAATAATATATGATACATCAATATATGAAAGAGAACCAGAGGGGTCAGAAACTATTCCATATATGTCAGCTGTCTATTCCAATTACGGTAACTGTTACAAGATGCTATAAAGAGTTTACCATCCATCCATCCGTCATCCAATCCTACGTTTCCCCATGAGGAGCGTAGAAGCCCGGGGCTAGGCAAGTTTGTCCAGACATTTAAGATGAGAGTGACCAGCCTCACTCACCCCTGAGTAGAATTAAGTGAACAATAAACCCCAATCACCCCTTGGATATAAACCTTCACTGGCTCAATCCGATAGGGGCGCCATAATTACCCACTAAACCACCAGGCTCCAAAATTGGTTATATGGTTACCACCCAGGGTAGTAAATGGTTTCCTGGTGTACAGAAAACCATTTGGCTTGTCACTCAGTGTAGAGTCACCCACAGGCAGAAGGAAGAGGAAAGAATGATGGAAAGAAAGACAGAAGAGGGAGTGTAAAGTCACTCGTAGGCAGAAGGACGAGGAAAGAATGAAGGAAAGACAGATGATGATGGAAGGAAAGAAGGATGGAGGAGAGGAAAGGGCAGACACCCGAGAGCAGCACTCCATCGAGTGAATGGATGGTGAGCGCCCCCACCTACCTCAATAATTTACATATATACAAAACAGGATGATTCACAAGTCCGTGAAACATTTTAAAAATTCACCACTAATTAACGACGCAACAGATAGCACATTTTATTATACGGAAATATAGGTAAACTCTCCAAGTTTTTTTTACATACCTTTCAAATGCTCGATGTGTCCATCTTTGCTGATACGGCAGTTTATATGCGGTGAATTTCTAAAATGTTTCACGGTCTTATGAATCACCCTGTATATTTACGTATATACAATATATAAAATATATACAATATATACGTATATACGAAGAGTGAAGCACCTCACCCAGCATAACACCATCGACAGTGCAAATGCCCAATATCTTTCTATACTGCACACTTGCACTCATCAGCTGGTGACTGCCAGGCGTGGAACGGGGTTTGATGTAAGGGACATGAATATTAGAAATAGATCAGTTGGAAGTAGGAACTATTTCAAATATGTCAGCTGTCAACCCTAATTAGTAATTCAATGTATATATATTTACAGTCGATAAAAACCATAACCAAACAGCAAAATGGTCACATAACTCTGATCAATACGGTCTCTCTCAAGAAAGCCATCAAATTTTCAGTTATAACAATATCCCCATCACCCAGGATGGTGGAAAGGGTGAAGGGGACCTCTGCTCCGCCGCAGTAATTTATAAAAGCTCTTTCACGAAAAAATCGCCGACAGTGTAGGATGATATGACTGATATCCGGTATCTTAGTCTTATATTATGATTCTACACCCCGTTCATAGCTGCTGATTGTATACAAGGGGCTTATTCGCCCCTTTCAACAGGAGGGAATCAAAACTTTTCATTCCATCAGTTCCCATTACTTGCTTTATCCAGTCTCACTCTTTGTACCACAGTGGTGAATTATAGTCTCTTTCCTACTGTTGCCAGTACTGATCACTACTTTTCAGAGTTGGATTTTTATAAGTCTCTTTTATATTAGGTGGCTGCCAGATTATCCAAATGCCAACATATTAGCTTAGATCCTGCGTCCCCACACCATAGTCATCCTCCATTTTGTTATCTTCCCATACCCGAGATGTCATTTTTATTTATGTATCCACATATCCATATTACAGTATTTTTTAATGCGTAGAAGTAGGAACCAAAGTCTAGAAACCCACAAAATTATTTCCTCCAAGAAAAAATAATAGAGAATCAAATTCAAGATCCGTTCATTTTTAGATGTCTGGACACATTGCTTTTAAAAAATTGGAGGTCATAAACAGAAGAAAATGCAGATAGAGGAAGAGAGTTCAAGAAATAATCTGTTGCATACATGAAAAACTGGGGGTATCTATTAACTCTGGCATTAGAGAGCTGGACAGAAATGGGATGAGAGTTTTCTGTTAGATAGATGCCATACTGGAGGAAGGATGCAAACAGTTCAGAAGGGCAATGACCACTGACGTAACAACAGGAAAGTGATAAGGTTTTTAGCTCGGAGGCTGAAGGAACGAGTAGAATTTGAATAAGAGAGTTCAGAGCATTTAGTCCGCTGTGCGAAGAACAGACTGAGCATGATTCCGGCCAGAAACATAAGAGAGATGAGATTCAGAGGAGTGTTGTCGGTGGTACTTTTTTCGGGCCTTAGTGTTGTGGACAGTATTGGCACAAATGTGATTAAATCAAGGCTTTTTGTATAATTTAGTGAAAAGATAGGAGAAAGTTATGTATACTTCCATGTCCGGGAGAATAACTTCTGCATGCACGAGGCACACTCAGATGGTTCACGGTCATGGAGGCAATAATCATTCCAGGGAACATCTAAGAGCTACTGCATGAGGGCCTGCCAATCACAGCTCCAAATTACCATAGCCACTGCTTTTTGGGAGGGTATGTAGGCCTAACTGGAGCAATAAACAAATTAAGATAAGTTAGTTATCGGTGGAGCCCAACAGAGATAAAATATTAACAGAATAGCCTGAAGGATAATGTGTACTGAAAAGGTCAAGTATGTAGTAACTTCCTCTAAGGCAGTCAGGGCTAAGAGTATGGTGCAATACAAGCTGTTCTCCATCATTAAGCACAAAAATGTTGTAGGCTTGTTCACCAGATGGGTTAATGAATGGAGAGGAAAGCCTAAGGTGGTGGTGGACATTGAAATCTCCTAGAAAGATTTTAGAGAAGGACGAAAGTCAAAGAATTTATCGTAATTGATAGAATTATGTGATTTGAATACTACACAGACAAACCTAGTCAGAGAATGACAAGATAACCGAAGGAAGAATAGTGGATTCAAGTTCAGGAAGAGTAGAGCAAGGTATACTGTTTTGTTCAATGTACACAACACCACCTTTGGCTTCTAAAGTAAATTTCAAGAACGCTGACTCTTACTGAGGAAGAAGAGGCGATGTTAGAGGAGGAAAACCGGCGTTCAACAGAGAGAAAAACAGAGAAATGAATATTTCAGAGATAAACTGAGAGTAAGTCAGACAACAGCTCCACACACCTTACTTAGTCGTCACTGGGAGAGGAGCGGAAAGTGGAGACTTCAAGGTTGGATTTTGAGACACCAATTATGCAAATTTGGAACAGGAAATGTGCTGTGTAATGTGCACATAGTTAAGCTTGAACACTTTGAAGAAAATGTATGGAAGAGTATGCTGGACTACTCTCCGGGTTGCTGAAACACTGAAAAAATTTTACAGAGAGCTATGGTCAGAATCTAATACTGAAGGGTGTTGAATATGAGTTCCAGCTCTCTCTCTCATCAGTTTTCCATCCTCCAAGAGAGCACTGTCCTATCCGACTGGTGCTACAGTCAACCCTACTCTTTCTTACACATCCACACCAGTCACCTCACTTCATTCACGATCTACACCAGTCACTATTCTCCTTTCGTCAACCAAACGCCAACATAACAATCATAACTCTACTTACCACACACGAACATCACAGTCACAACTTCCACTGTTCACACACCCACGTCACATTGTTTATTCTTTCGCTACCCACACAGCTCTTTAGTGCGATTACGTCTTTATACAGCATTATTCCAGTTAACTCAAGACAACATTATTTAATTTAGAAGAGACTTTTCGAAATTAATGGAATGTGTATAGGCCTACCATTCGCTTTCCTCTTTACTACAGGAAGACACACCTAAACCGATTGAATTCGGGTAATGATAGCAAAAAATTATTAAATAAACAAGACGTTATCGTTGTGAATGTCTATTCGCTATAATACAATGATCTATAATTTATTCTTGGTACCATCATAACGTTATATTTTGCTTAAAATGCGTCCTCAAAGTGTAAATTAAAGCTATTTCTAGCTTCTTCAGTTCATAATGTTTCTCGTAAGCTGACTATGTACAGTCTTGTGTAAGTGGCAATCTGGAAAAAGGCGTCGTCATGAATAAGCTATTAAAAGGTCAGCTCAGTCATTATTCATGAACACAACTAGTCAGCTGGAACTGTCACACTGAATTTTTCCTTTTGCTTACGACCTACTTTATCTCAGATGTGCTGTGCCCAGAAATATCAAAGTGAACGGATCATAAATTTGCTTCTCTTGCAATACTGATTCTTCCTCTGAACTGGATTTTTTTTTTTTTTTTTTTAATTATTTTGGGCATCTTGAACCACTGGTCGCTTTCCAAAAAAAAAAAAAAAATACAACCAAAATACAAATACAATGGGAAAATGAAAAATGATACAAGAGAATAAAATGGAGGTAAATGATTAGGAGAGAGAGAGAGAGAGAGAGAGAGAGAGAGAGAGAGAGAGAGAGATGAACACAAAAGCCAGGAAATGTTATTATCACCATTACGTTTCCAGACTGGACGTTGATTTCGCCCCGTTAGCAACCGTTCCCTTTGATATTTTCCTTCCGGTATCTCTTAGTTTTATTCCTCCGATTCGCTGTTTCTCTTTTCCCTTCATCCTTTATATTCATCTTTTCTCCTCTCCAACAGTCTGTCCAGTCCCATCCTCTATCCCGCTTGTTTTTCATTTTTTCCATTAATCTTGATCTTTTTCTTTTGTTCGTTCTCTTTTGCATTTTTCCCTGTTTCGGATTTGTTTGTTTTTTGTTTCATTCTGTCACCCTTTCTTATTCATCGTTTCATCCCAGTCTTCTACAGATTTATTAATTATCCTTCAGTTCCTCATTTACCCTGAACACACAGTCATTTCTCAGTTCCGTTTCTCTTATCCATTCTCATATCTTATCGTCTGTGTCATCCCATTTTCTTCCGTGCATGGTTTGGGTTTTGTTCGCTCTTGTTTACTTCACCTTCTCGTCATCTCTGTTATGTTATTCTCATATTCTCTCCTTCTCTGTTTTCTAAATTTTTATTTTCTTCCTCACCATCTCCATCCTCTATCACACTCGCTTCCTTCGTTGGTTTGTCAATTTTCTTGTCATTTACTTTGATCTTTTCCCACCTTTACCTCAGTTTCGTTATTTCCGAGTCTCTCCCCGTGTTCTCTTGCCTTTTTCTTTTTTTCATTTTCTTCTATCTTATTTATTTATTTATTTATTTATTTTTTTGTGAAGGGAACTGTGTTGCTGCCTTCAGACCTTTGGTTCCATTTTCTTTGCATAAAAATATAAAGTTTTATTCTTCTTTCATTCACCTATTAATCTCTTCCTTCCGTTATCACAGTATTTCATTGTTCTCCGCGTTCACTTACTTTTCATCTTTTACCATTTGTTTTCTTTACCACTTGTATGTTATGTTCTACGTTGTATCTACTTTGTTCGGTTGTATTCAGTTGTCTTCTTTTCGTTGTCTTTTATTTATGACTCCCCCAACCTGTTTTTTCTCTTTTCTACCATTTCTTTCTGTTTCTATCCCTTCCATCCACTTATTTCCTTCCCTTCTGTTTTATCCTTGTATTTGATGTTTTTCAGTAGTTTCAGTATCAAAGTACAGTTTCACATTTCCTCTGATATTCTTCCTTTCGTTCTGTCTTTGTCTTCGTCATCTGTTTTATCCTATGCTGTTCCGTGCATTTGTTCTCTTCTTGTTCATCCAGTTTCATCTTGTTGCACCG